>NC_052499.1:75342571-75433878 GCF_016617805.1 Bactrocera tryoni
TGTGCAGATGAAGAAATATTTCAAGCCGAAATGGAAATTTAATTTCAGCGCTTTTCAAGGTTTTTGTTTTACTGTGCCAGCCCTTTATTGAGAGAATAGTAATTTTAGCCAGCTTTCATATATTATTTTAATTACTTCGTTATAATTTTAATTCTTTTTACTTGTAAAATATTTAATACTCTTCAAGTGGGATCGTTAGAAGTGCTCAACCAGATTCAAAAATTTACAAAGTTTAATGTTGAAAGAATTGAAGAACTTCGAAAGCTGTTCATATGTGCCTATATCTAATGGCTTCCTAAATTTAATTAAAAGGAAAGTATGAGATAGGCATGAGGAAGTGAGTAGTCACTTGCCTCGTGGTGATCAGTCAGGACGTGACTCAATAAGCGCATAAACATGACAATTATTAAAATCTTTAAAGTTGGTATGAAAATCCGGACAGCGTGAGAAATGATAAGCAAATTCAGGAGTATGTAGGAAGAATCTAGCAAAAAAAACGTTTGAATCAAAATCAACTTAACTACTTTTACTCTCAGAAGCAACTATAATTCACCAGTAAATGAAACCTATCATTAGAGAGTTTTTGCCAAGTCTGCGGTGGCTGAAACCTTTTAAGTATATTTCGTTTAAGGTTTGTGAGAAAACGAAAATCATTATATGTACATAGTATAAGGGAATTGAGATAGTATCGACCCGATTTTACCTATTAATTATTATCATGTCACATACTAAAGCAATGCTCACTGGGTTTCATTAAGGGACCTTACATACAATCACCAAACATATGGAGCAAAGTCACCCGGAAGTTAGAAAATTTGGTATAAGCGAACTCAGAAAAGTATTGACCCGATTAAACCCATTTTTGATACGCAGAGATACTATTGCCCGAAAAGGAACATCTCTGAATTTCAATTGTATATCTCATACATTGACCGATATTTTCCGTCAAAAGTCAACTATAGATATTGGAGTCCACATATTCGGTATCTAGTGGCTTGAAAAGTTTTTGGTTGAATTTAGGCAAATTTTGGTCATAAGGTAGCACACTTTACAAAAGTTATTAGTGCAAAATTTTATCCCGTTATATTAATCGCTTCCTGATTTGAATACTGGAAAGTGAAAGAATGAAATTTAAAACTGTATTATATGGGCAGTAGGCGTGGTTGTAGTCCGATTTTCTCATTGTGATGTTGGTATATAAGAAGAATGCTATGTACTAAATTTAGTCGAAATTAATTGGGTCGGGTTTCGAGATATGTGATTTCACTACAAAGTGGGCGGTGCCACGCTCATTGACCAATTTTTTTCACCGGCTCTAATAAAGCCTTCTCGGGTGTATTTGGTTATTGATTTATCATGTTTCTGTAATTTTTAGCCGTAGCGCTATATGGCGAGTGAGCGGGTTATCATCCGATTTCATCTATTTTAACACAGCAGATAAGAGGAGCAACTTTTGTTGTTGTAACTTTAGTAGTTTAGGAGAAACATACTTTAAACTTATTAAAGGTCAAGACCGCGCCCACTTTTTTTTTAATTTTTCCCCGCAGGTGCTCCTCTCTACTCCAATCCCCTGTGCCAAATTAAAGTTTTATATCTTAATATAGCGCTTAAAGGTTTTCGGTTAATGGGGTTTTGTGGCTTGGAAGTGGTCCGATTACCCATCTACGAACTCATAATTTTGTTTTTACTAAGGAACCCGTATACCAAGATTCATCAAGATGTCCTGACTCAAATTAGAGTTTGCACTGACAGATGGACGGACGGACGGACAGACAGACAGTCACGGGGATACGAAACCACATTGATGTGAAGAATGAGTGACCCATGTGACAGAGTTGTGGGTCATTGCTCTCAAAATAAATGAAAGATTTAGTATTTTCTTCCTAAATTTCAATTTTTCATTATTTCAAATTCAATTTTAAAGTTGTTTTGAATATAAATTATCATTAAAACATAAAGGCTCTAAATTTTTCCCACAATCAAATGATATCTCATGCAACACTTTTATAACTGTGCTCACAAATGCATAAGTGGCGCGTGCACAAATCGTGACCCCTTATAATCATGGTCAAAACTAAAAATATGTGGCAAATATACAAAAGAAATCTGCAAAATATTAACATTTTCAACATTGAACTCAAGTTAAGAGCAGCTCGCATAGTTGAACTCAACACACATTACTGCAAATGACAATTTGTCAACAATACAACTAAACATCAGTTGCAGTTAAGTAAATTGCGCTATTATTACCACGATTTTCATTTGCAACAAACAAGTGCGCAGGTCGAGCAACCCACACCGGTAATTAAGTATGACTCCATTCATATTCCGCTATTAATTTACACCTTAGCGACAAATCTTTAATAGTTTTTTTTTTTGCACAAAATTAGTGTCACAGTCAATGACCAAAAGCGTCGACACACTGCGCCGAAAGCGCAAAAACATAAATTCAAAGTCAGTGGCGCATGCGCGGAGGCAAGCTAATCGCCACGGCTGTAAACTATCGCACATACTTAGCGTCTGTAGTTGTTTTGTTGTGCGACGACATTGCACTTGACTGTGCTTTGGCTTCTTGTTGCGATCTTTGTTTTGCTTCGCTCTTTCAGCTTTTGCCGCCACATTTGTGATGATTACAAAACGGTCGAGTTGTTGAACCGAAAATTGTTGCTCACCAAATTTGCAACTGCCTACCTACTCAGTTATTTGGTAATTACACACCATAGTTGTTGTTGTGTGCTTACGCTTGCTGTGACCTCGTTACCGCGTTGTAATGTCAGCACAGGTTTCTTGTCAGGTTTAACTCGATGGACGAAAGTTGCTGTCTTTGAGTTTGTGGATGTACAAGAATACAATTTACGTATGTGTTTGTGTTTAAATATTACACAAATAGTTTCGGTATGAATAAGTACACACATGAATTGCTATTGGCATATTGGTTTAAGATTGGGCTGTAGTTTACACGAAAGTTAACAACAGCGCTCCAGTCGTTTCTTCTTTTAACAATTCGGCGCCAATTCGAGATACCAAGTCCAGTCAGGTTCATCTCCATCTGATCTCTCTAACGGAGTTTTCTTCTTCTTCTGATTCCCCCGGCTTGAATACTTTCAGAGCTGGAATGTTTTTATCCATACGCCAATGCCGTCGTAAGACTCGTACAGCTCATCGTTCCATCGAATGTGATATTTGCCATTGCCAAAACTCAAATTACCATAAATTTTTCGCAGAATTTTTCTCTGAAAAAGTCGTAAAGGCGACTCATCATATATTGTCATCGTCCACGCCTCTGCAATATAGCAGGTCGGCGATGATGAGTGACTTCTAGAGTTTCGACTTTGTTCGTCGAGAGAGGACTTTACTTCTCAAAGGCCAACTCAATTCGAAGTAGCACCTGTTGGCAAAAGTTATTCTGCGTTGGATTTCGAGGCTGACTTTGTCGTTGATGTTAATACTGGTACCGAAAAAGACGAAATTATCTACGACTTCGACGTTATGAGTGTCAACAGTGTCGTGGGAGTCGAGTGTGACGACTGTTTGTATGATGGCAGCAGGTATTTCGTCTTTATTACGTAGATCTTATGGATTTTTCACAGCGAATTGCATCTTCATTCAAAACATTATCGTAAATAGTTACTGGGCACAGTTCTGCAAAAGCAGAATTGGTTAAGTTTCATAGCTGCGCCGTTATATTTTACATCTTTCCTTTTCATATACAATATTTAATGAATCAATAAAACTTTTGACTCAAACCACTCTTAAAATTTGTAACGCCTTCTCTAATATGCCGTGAAGTGTGAGATTTAACAAACAGACACTTCATTTATTGAACTTGCCACAAATGTGGTATTGTGGTATGCACATACATCACCAAAACGGTTGTAGTCCATCAAAGAGCCGCTGCTTATTTGCGAAAGTAGAGCATATCCTACTCAGACGTAAAAAGCGTTAACTTCGAAACAACTTTTTTAGCTTTTCAATATCTTTGGGATTTCAGTCGCTACCGGTTTCTGTTTATCTGTCTTTCAACTTGCTTATTTGTTGTAATCTACAGTTTTTTTCATTTTCTTTATGATATTTATGTGCATTGAAAATATTTATTGGCTTCTTTAGCACACTTTTACGATATTTTTGCTGGTAAATCCAGTAGTTTCCACACCAACTTACAATGCAGCCGCCAACCGCCAGCAATACCAATTGTCCAGCCGGTCGACTGTGATTAATATGAAAGAGAAATTCTGTTTACTTCTTGCCATGAACGCTGCAAGAATGCTAAATACTGTTTAACAACTCATTGAAATCAACAGCAGTCGCACAAATGTCTGTGTATACACGCAGCATAGCAATCGCTCTCACTATCTGTCTGCCGCTGCGATTCAATATTTGCGCGTTTTCTGCGCAGGCGGAAATTTTCAATTTGTTTGCGCGAAAGCTAATAACTTGTTTGACGATTTACGTCGGAGATTTGTGTTATTAGAAGTTTTCATTGCGGCTTTGTTAGCCTCTTAATGGGAGTAAAAGTTGCAGTTGTTATCTGGAGAGAGTGATAGCGAAGCTTTCATTTGTGCTTATTTGAAGAATTATTTACATTTTGATATTAAAGTGAGGTATGTATGTTCATAAAGCAGTAGTAATTAGTATAAGTTTTGTGAAATTTGTATGCTTTTGTAAATGATATTCGTTAATCTCTGCTTAAGGCTGGATATATAGTGGATCCTACAGCTTTGCAGTAATGTCTGGTATTTTAATTTGTTTTCCGTAACTATGGATCTGTCTATAACCGCGTAAGCGGTGTCTACGCTAATAAAGGAAAAGAACTATGAATCTGAAAATTTTCAGTTTTAGACTTTCGATTGCTCAATTTTTTAATGAAAATAGTTATAATTCTTTCCATTAAGTAACGAATGGTGATTTTTGACTCCAACCGAGATTTCTGAGCATGGCTTTTTAACGCACTGTGAATCTGTATTTTATAAACAGAGTGAATTGTAATGCGAATTCACTTTATATCAGACTTACTTACAATTATTTTCTAGATTTTTTTCTAATAGATTTTCCTCACATGCAATTGCTGTTCGAAGTCAGTACAAAACTTGGCAGTCCGCTATATGTGAAACACAACACAAACCGGAACAGAAACTGGCTCAAGCATCTTAGGCAGCTTAGTTTTTGTAACTTCTTCAATTTAGGTCTGAAAGGCAGATAAGGGAACCGGAATTATAAATTTTGAATTATTGAAATGTTTTTGGCATTGAACGAGCAACTGGCGTAGATGAGCTGCAAAGTTACGTTGATTAGTACTAAAAGCTCCGTCAGGATCGCGAAGGACCTCTACGAGCCGATCGATACCAAACGAGGTTTCAGACAAGGCGCCTCCCTATCGTGATACTTTTTCAATCTACTGCTGGAGGAAATAATTCAAGGTGCAGAGCTTAATCGAGAAGTTACAATCTTGTATAAGAGTGAAGAAAATGGGTCTGTTACTGAACGAGGGCAAGACGAAATATCTCCTGTCATCAAACAAACAGTCTTCACACTCCCGACTTGGCTTCCACGTCACTACGATAGTCATCGTAGATAATTTCATCTATCTTGCAGCCAACATAAACACCAACCATAACGTCAACTTCGAAATCCAACGCAGAATAACTCTTGGCAACAGGCATGGCAATCGAAAACTCGTAACGCCGACTCATGAGATGTTCGTCTATGCCTCTGCAGCAATGAGGTTCTACGGAAGCTTTGTGGTTCTTTGCGCATTGGCACAACGAATACCACAGTCGATAGAACGATGAGCTATACGAGATATACGACGACATTGACGTATTTCAGTGTATTAACAGCAGCGGCCACGCTTACTAGGTCATATCTTCCGAATGGTTTAAAAACAATCCAGCTCTGAGAGTATTGGACGCAGTACCCGCCGGTACAGAAGCAAAGGAGGGAGAGGGCCCCCACAACATCAGTAGGATAGGTTAGTTGGAGTTCGCTACACTTGGAGTTTCCATTTGGCGCCAAACAGCAAAATGGAAAAACATTTGGCATACCTTCGAAGTATTTAAAGTCGTAACCAAAGACATAAGAAGTTTCATTTGTTGGTTTCGACATGAAATTTTTTAGCTTAAGTAGTTGATTTCGAATTCATCTATGATAAAATCAGCTGAACACAGTTTTGTCAGAACGGCGAGTTCGGCTGCGAAATGTGACAAACTTCGTCTACCAAACGAGCATACGTTACACTGCAGAGTATTTTATGGAACCGACGCTGGTTTAGTGAACCAAAAAATTAAAATTCTATTTAAAAAAATGCAGAACAAAGTGCAAAGGAGACAAGTTTCTGACACGCTCAGATAAATCTACTCAAATTAGTAATAAAGTATTTCAGGCATTAAGGCCGAGCCTAACCAGATGGTAATGGTGATGCTCGTAATTATAGTGAAGCTGGCGTCAAAGTTGAATGGCTTCTTAACGTCACTCGTGACGATGGCGCGGTTAATGGCGGCGATGATGCGAACTGGTACAAAGCCCATAAAAATTAATGGTAATACGGCGAGTAGTAAAACGCAATAAGGAAAGTAATGGCATGACATAAGTGTATAT
Source organism: Bactrocera tryoni (assembly GCF_016617805.1). NCBI lineage: Eukaryota > Metazoa > Arthropoda > Insecta > Diptera > Tephritidae > Bactrocera > Bactrocera tryoni. The sequence continues at coordinate 75,349,166 of NC_052499.1, forward strand.
GCGTGTATATATGTATGTATGCAAATTTATAGAATTGAGCGAAAATGCGACTATGACAAAAGTCTTTCGGCGCAGTTCACTAGAACACACTTTAGTCATGTATATGTACATATGTAGGCATCCATAAACGATAGTTGCTGCGTAAGGCGTGTGTGAAATAAAAACTAGAATTAAAACAACAAAACAAAATGAAACGCCTAAAGTTGACTGGCGCGCCGACTTTGAGACTTTTATGCTTTTATGGTTAAGTCTGCTTGTATGTTTGTATGTATATGTGACACCTACAAGCATAAGCTTACATACATACATACGTGCGTGAATTTCTAACGCTAGACATTAGTGGCCTCAAAGACATTTTTACGATTTTACGACCTCGTTAATTTAGGAATGATTGGAATGCGCTGGACCATTAGAAGTACTATGTATTTCACAGCGCCAGCGCCTGCATTTGCTGCTTTGTAGTTTAATCTGTTTTTGTTATGGCTGCAAAAAGCATTAAAACTGACTTGGCGTATGCCATTATCCTGCTTTAAATGCTTAAAAAGTAGTGTCAAACCCTCGCCAACATAAATGTATTCTCAAATGAAAGTTGTCTATGAGGCGTGTGGCATGTACTATATAGCGTTTTTATATAAATATATATACATAAATATATATACATAAATATATATATAAAACATGAATATAGCTTGGCACTTTTCGCTTGCAAAATCACAAACCTGATTGCGTTCCCACGCTGCAACCAAAATTAAATAATAGCACAGCAAACAGGTTCAACATTACGCTGCAAAAAATAAAGCTACGCCAAAATAGCAACAATAAAACCTACGTCGCTGCGAAAGAACAATGATAATTGCCTGCCAGCACGGATGCCGAGTCCTCCAGTGTCCAGTGCTCGTTTAACGCGGCGTAATGGTTGCAGCAGTGGCCGCCGAGGGCGTTCCTGGCTAATGCAGTTACTCGCCGATACGAACGACTACGCGTCACGTTTAATACCTGATTGCCTGATATTTATATTTGTACATATGTATGTATGCATTACACATAATACTGTATTTGTAGCATGTACCCAGTTAACCGAAAAGCACACGAAATTTGATATTTTTCAAGAAGTGAGGTTTTGCAGCTAAAGTATTTTGGGTAGTTAACATAATAAAGGGTGATCCATTTCGAGGTTCCCTACTTTTTTAAAGAAAAAACACAGAAACTTCAAATTTAATGAGAAATTTTTATTATCATTTGAAAAAAGTCCAACAATGTGATATCAAACGATTTGTTGGCCAATTAACCGGGCCAAAACGTGAAATTATTTGCTCACCGAAGTGTTATTTCAATAAATCCAGTGATTGAATGGATGTGTGAGAAGTGGCGCCATCTTGTTGAAACCAAATGTCGCCGATATCACGAGCCTCAACTTCAGATATCAAATAGTCGGTTATCATGGCGCGATAACGGTCGGTCGGTTGACGGTTACATTCTCACCGACATCATTTTTGAAGAAATATGCACCGTTGATTCCACCGACCCACAAACCACACCAAACCGTTATTTTTTCTGAATGAAATGGTAGCTCTTGAATTTCTTCAGGTTGCTTTTCGTCCCAAAATTGGCAATTTGCTTCTTTAAATACCCTTTGAGCCAGAAATGCGCTTCTTCGCTGAACCAACCTTGGCTCGGAAACGTCGGATCTTCTTGGAACTTTTCAAGAGCCCATAGCGCGAAGCGATGTCGCTTGGGAAGATCGAGGAACTTCAGTTCTTCCAGAAGCTGTATTTTGTACGCTTTCAATTAAAGATCTCGTCGTAAAATGTGCCAAGGCGTTCGATATGCCAGTTTGACATGACAGCTTGACACGAATCGCACGTGATCTGTCAAAAAATAGCTATTGAAAAAAGTATCTCCACTTGGATCATCCGTTAGTAGTATTTTGATAAATTGCGGCATCCAAAATCTTTAGCCTCACGGCATGAGTGCTAGTGGGGTAGTGTTAACTTGGAACATCTATTATTGCGGCGATATGAGCCTCGCTAAGATATAGCAGTTCTGGGGATCTTTTCTGTTTCACTGTGGTTGCTAACTAAGACTTGCTGATCTCATGCCCATATATAAATCACCCGTACAAACTCAGTGGAACCCCCGCTCGTTCCCATCTATATTGAATAAGGGTATGGATGCCTTTTGCTGTGAGCTCATTGGCTTTACATTTTCCGAACATTCTGCTGTGACCAGGCACTCAGACAAGCTTAATATGAAATTGACTTGATACTACTGTTAGTGAGGTCGTGACCTTGACTAACTTGTACTTCACTGACAACGAGCTCAAGGCCTAAATAGTACATCTGCTATCAGAGTGGATGCATAACTGCCTAAAAGAAGCTGCGTTTCGGAGAAGTTAATCTGATGTTACCTTGGGGACTGTCATTCTGCTTGAAAGAGACTACAGTGGGCTGTCAGTCTAAAATAAAAGTAAATTGTTAAGCTTCTGACAGAAAACTCTCCCTCCAACCATCCCCTTGAGCTTCAATCCATCCGTGTAAAAAATCACTATAGTGTGCTTTGAAGGAATTTTTTATCAGTTTTAAGTTTTGCTTACGTGGTAATAGCTGTGATTTAAGAAGGTGAAGACTTAAAAAAAAAAATCAAATATAAAGGCATATAACCATATGTGCATATGTATGTTAGTTATTGTTGATGTGGCTACTACAGCTTGCCACACATAAACTTGCTTTATTACACACTCTCCACCAACAAGTAATCAGTTCTCAAAAAAAAAGTCCAAACGAAACGAAGTAAAATATAATAAATAAAACAATATATTATAACCGCTTCTGCAAGCTCCAGCGGCAGGCTCAGATGTGGTACTACATTCATTAACTTGTTGATACCCTTTCCTTCTACTCAAAACCAAAACAAAAACAATCACAAACTCATGCCTTGGCTTGCTCCTTGCCAACGCCAGACACTTTTGCAAGCGCATGCAGGTAACAAATACAAGCACACACTCATGCTGCAATATACACATATGTATATGGGATATTTGTGTATGTACGTATGTGCTGTAAGTATATTTAAGCACAAGCGAACGTGTAAAACGGGTAAAAGTAAACAAAAAAGAAAACTTCTTCGCGTTTGTCGGTCAAAATCAAAATCAACTGCAGACGCACACATACAGACATGTGTGACAACAGTCCAAACTCCAACTTAGCAATAAGCCTCAGCTTGAGCCACAGCTTTGGCTTAAACTTCAACTTCCACTTCAGCATTTTACTTGCGAACACGAGCGCCAGCTCCTTGCCTCTCACTGTTGCCGCGCTGCTTGGCGTTGCTCGGCAGCCAACACAGCTTCTTTGTTCGTATTTCCAAGAAACACGGACCAGTTATGAAATTAAATAAGAAGCAAATGAAATAAAACAATATGAGGGCAATTGAGAATATGAGTAAAAAAATTAAAATAAATGAGAAAATAAAATAAGAGTAAAAAAAAAATAAAAATTAGTGTAAAAAAAAATTATAAAAAGTAAAAAGAAACCAGGAAAAAATGCGAACTTCGGCTGCAACAAAGCTGTAATACCCTTCTCAGCTCTATTTCTTATATCATAAAAGGGCATAAAAAGATTTTTATATTGATTTTGATAGGTCAATATGGCAGCTATATGCTGTATGGGTCCGATCTAAACAAGATGTTTGGATATTGTAGCGTTATCTTCGACAATTATCTAAGAGAAATTTCGTGAATATCCCTTTGTCAAAAAAAAAAAATCTATACTTGGACTTGACTTTGATCGATAATTCTTTGTATAACAGCTATATGCTATAGTGCTCCGATTCGTTGCTTTCGACAAATACGCAGATTCTTCTGAAGAACGGATCACGTGCAAAATTTCAGATCAATATCTCAATAACTCAGGGATTAGTTCACGTATATAGAGACAGACATGTCTATATCGACTCAGCTATTCATTTTCGTACCCACTTTATGGGCTTTATGCGTCCTCCGACGTTTCTGTCTGGCTGTTACAAACTTCATGGCAAACTTGATATACCTTGTGCAGGGTATAAAAAAGAAATATTACAAGTATAACAACAAACAATCGTAACAGGAATAAAATACTCGTAAGCTGACGGTAACTTGTTGGCTGCGCATGCGCTTGCCGCGCATACAAACTCCACAAGCGCACTTGCAAGCAAGCATAAATACACACCGCACTCGTGCTCCGTTCTTTGTGAGCGCACCGGGTATTGTGCAAGCAGCTGTGGCTCAGATAGCGCGCTTTATGCAAGTAGTGAAATTCGTTTCGCTTATTTTTAGTTCTGCTTTTTGTTTTGTTTTTTTATTATGTGTTACCTCTTTATGTGCGAGTATATTGTATATGGTATTTATGCTTCCCTTTATAATTAAAGCCTTTAAAGAGAGTCTTTTATTGTTATGTTTTGTCTTGCGTTGTCAGTTCTCGGGCTATTTTTAATAGAAAATTTACGTTTAGTGTGTTTCCTGCAAACTGAAGGTGTTTGCCACAACAATTAAGGTGAAATGAACTGAAATATGTTTGAGAGCAGAATTGAAGCAAATCAAACGCGATTAATCTATCATCGTCAAAATCGCACTTTGTGAGTGAAGTTTTGTCATAACTGTGCGCTGCACCATGAAGACGAAGTGAACTTAGATATATGTATATAAATACGATGCACCGTTTATTGAAAATTGAATTTTATAAATTATAAATAAATTTATTTCTTCACACTCCTGCCCGCTTAACACAATTCATCGCCATTTTTAACACGCTCTCTTTGTTTCATTTCTCTAAATATTTTCCATGTCATTAGACCATTAACTAAACTTTCCAAGCTGTTAGTATTTAATAAGTATTATGTACTTATACACAGTACTGTAATTATTTTATGCACTAATTGCCTAATTCAATTGCCTCTAAACAGCAAAAAGTAGCTCTAATTTCCTACTTCAAGTCTGGGTTTGGCGAAGGCCAATTAAGCTTAGCCGCAGCGCTCTAGCTGCATGCAGCGATTTACTCGCTTTATTAAATATATAATTAAATTAATAAGCATGTTAAATATGCCAGCGATTTTTTTATTGTAGAATTTAATATTGATTAATTAGCCGTAATTTGACACCCAACATTAAAACTCGTAAAACTGAAGTAAATCTTAAAGTTAGATTTTATTGAATATATAATTGGACTGGTCAGTTTGTTTTGTGGTTTACTTGTCTAATCACTGGTAATATTAATCATTTATGTAAAAAATACTAAATTCATAAATTATAATGTAAAACTGTTGTCTACAAATAGGCTTATTGGCTTACTATTTTAGTCAAATCACCTTTTTAAAGGTTTAAAAACTGATTTCCATAATGATACGTGACCATTTTGGTAGCAGCACTGGATATATTTTAGCCAAGTTATCTACCTAAAGAAGTTTTACCAGATTTGACTCCCTTAGGTTTTTTTTCTGTTTTCAATCCTGAAAAATCCGTTTCCAGTTACGTGCCATGCGCCTATTGACCCAATATATATGGTAAAAACATTCTCTAATTGGCATATGGATATCAATCTTCTCACAAACATAAAAAGGATTATACCAATATAAGGAATTTTTTTTATTAATTTTTCTTGATCTTGAGTGTACTTTATTTTCGTGCAAGAGATCGTCCAATAAAAGTTTTAGGAATGCTTTTGTGGAAGATATTAACAATCTATCGGCCATAAATTTCACTTTTTCAATTTTGCGTCACAAAGCTTACTAAATGAATGCCGCTTTTTAAAAATAAATTTCTAAAATATGCCTGAATAATATGCGCTTTTAACTATGTCCCTGAAAAAAACCTTACTGAATAAAATACCAACATTTTTTTTAATAATTCGGATTTTTATTTAGAAAAATTTTCTTCTTTATTGGCGTAGGCACTGCTTACGCGGTTACTGTCGAGTTTACTTAGGAAAACTCTAGTTCGCTCTAAAACAATGTGTAATCTTTGAATCTCATTTTTATAAAAAAAAATTATTTAAATTATTTCTACTAACTAATTTCACTATTTCAGAAATCTTTTAAAATTCAATTATGAAGTAAAAGTTAATAAAAAATCTTATAAAATTAAATTATTTCAATAATTTTCTTAAATAGACTATTAAATAATGTCTTTTTTTTGTCACTTTTATGCAAACCTACATCCTCATTTTAACTTTCAAGCGGATTGCTTAAAGCATCATTGCGAGAACAAAAGACTTAAGCAACAAACTTGTTACAGCGCCTTGCTCGAGCATTGCTGTTTGGGAGTAAACAAGTTGTGCCTATAGCAGTCAACATTGGCAACATCCTCAGCAAAACTTTTACTTTTTCCTATTTTATTCTCAACTACAAACTCACTTATGCTTTCAACCCCCCTCACTCTCGGCCAACAAACTCTTAAGCTTTCACGGTGTTTCTATGAGCTAACCAACTTAGAAAGTTTGTTGAGTTGAAAGGTGTATAGAAATGATTAGCAAAAACGAAAAAGGTGTGAATTGTTGAAACACTAAGGCACACATACAAATATATATATATATATCTATATATTTGTATATCTATATATTTACAGCCGTTATTTAGTCCAATGTCAGCTGCCAAATTCGTGTAAGCACGCGCCTATTTTTGCTTTCCTTTCATTCGTTTCTTTTTTTTTGTGTTTATTTTTTTCGCTTTTGGCAACCAAATTTGAAACAGCGCTTGATTGAGCTTGACACGTGATTATGCAAAATTTGTGGCTGATAGCATTGAATTTCCATTGCGATTGCATTATAATGTCTATTATGCAGTGCTGGTCTGTGGTGATTTTCACTGCCGAGTTTAACCGGTTGATTGACTTAAGTTTAGTCAGCAAGCTGGCTGAATTTTGGTTTTAAATATATAGTTTAAATATATATAAAAAATAGTAGTTTTTAGATATTTAAATTAATTTTTTAATTCAATATATAAATAAATAAATATGCACACTTGCATCTCATAATTAAATATTTTTATTATATTTATGATTAATTCAAATTAAAAATTTTCAATAAAGACCACATTAAAAAAAATCATTAAAATTAAAAATCCTAAATAAAGACCACATTTAAATCTACTTATGCAATTAATTTTGTGTAAAACCAGTTGAATTTAGCTCTTAAGTTCTTTTCCACTGCTAATGGCTTCCGTCAGCTTAAAAGATTATCAATAGATTAACGCCTTGCGTCCTCTTAGATTTCTGACTCATCTATTAGCTGAAATAAATTACACAACATTTAGCCAATTCAAATATGTAAATTTTTCGCCACACAAGCGTAGAAAATAGACAAGAAAACATTAAGAAAAAATTTGCAAAAACCCATTAGTTCATTGTACTCTTGAAATGCTAAGTTATAGTGGAAATAATAGACGTAGCGCAGCATAAAAATTGGAAAAAAGTTAAAATTGTTTTTCTGAGATATTTTAGAGTTTCTTATGAGAGCTAATAGCATAGAACTAGAAAATTGTACAATTCTATATAATTTCTTTGTTGAAATAAATTATCTCACATAAGCTACACATTTTGATTGTTTTGAGGTTTTAGAAGTATTGCAGTTAATTCTATAGTGCTACTAATACAGTACTTAATTTTTCTCTGAACTGGGCTCTGAACTTTGTGCCCACATTTGTATTATATTACTAGTATTATTTTAAATCATGCTTCATGCGGAAATAATAAGCTTACTAGATATTATCACGTAACTTATTTTACATAATACCAAATTATTTGGTTGGTTGAATATGGAGGCAGATGAGCGCCCGACGACGGGCGACCTCACTGAAGTCATCATTTAGGGGTTTTATACCTACAGTTAGAAGGCCAAAAAAAGCGAATTTTCCAGAACTTTTTCTGAAAACAATTTTAAATTTATTGATTCACATATTGTACACATATTATTGTATTTTTTAACTATATTTGAATACTTAGTATTAGTAAAAATATTTATTTGTAAAGGGCCTACAGCTGATCTCTCTGAACTGGATCCCCTAAAATAAAAGAAAAAACAGACAGATTTCTTTAAAGTAATGTTAAATCTAGTAATTAATCGAAGGAATAGCGAAATAAATTTTTTTGACAAAAGGGCGGTTTATAAAAAAATAGTCGCTTTTAGATCAAAATTTCGAAATTAAATTGTTTATAAACATTTTATTAATTACTAAAAAATACATTTTAACTTATCTTAAGATATAAGACTAATAGCTTTAGCCGTTTTCGAGTAATGTTGATCACCATATTGAGAAAAACGCTTTTAAAGTTTGGCCTTGTACTGTCAAGCAATCTGAAATGTTTTTTCAAATTTGCTATTGGTTTGAAAATAGTCAACGAAATGATGTAAAATCTTCTGTGTGTATTCTTAAATGCATTTAGATTAATAAAATAAAATAACAGCCTCGATTTTTTGAAAATTTTATATATAACACCGTTTGTTTGCACCATTGTGCTTCCAGGGGGTAACCAAATTAAACCTTATCCAGTAGCTCAGTGAATTTGGTAAAAATCTGATTATTTTCCATACCAGCTGCCTTATTTTTCTTAAGTTGGAGCATTGGACGCCAAGGAATATGTCCTGTCTCACTCGGCTGAAGGCTGAACATTCGCAGAGATAATGCTCCAGCAGTCATCATCCTCCATTCTTTTTCATTTTCTGATAATGAAATCATAAGGATAGATGCCTTGTGATGATCTTTATAATGTTATTAAGCGCCCTTTGGTAGAAGCTTTTCGATCTGTCCATCACCAACACTACACAAGGTAACTTTGTGGTATGTTCTGTGTTGCTTGAAGAAACTGAATTGCCCCTAGCAACTTAAGAAAATTGTGTATCCGGTCAGCTGGTCATTTTTCGACTTTAGAAGCATCTACTTTTGTAATAACTACTACTTCGTAGTCCCGCTTTTTCAGCATAAAAACAAAAACCACAAAGAAAATTGCTAAAAAAGTCAAAGTTTATGTTATAGGAAGATCTAATAACCTACCATAATTTAAAAAAAGCATACTATTTCATCCATTTAATAATTTTTTTCAGTGTTTTTAGAAGTTTTTTACCGTTTCTGATATTACCAGTATTACTACTTTATTCTGTACAAATTAGGATCAAAGCAAATTCTGTCAGAAAATAAATTTTATAAATTGCATATAATTTTATAGTTTAATTTGAATATAAGTATCAGGAATTTGAACAAATAGTTCAAAGAGCAAAAATTAAAATGTTTGTAACTGGGAAACGAAATTTTATAAAATCACATACCCTTGTATGCATCTATGGAAATAAAATAATATATAATTGGATTTTGAATAATTATGCAAAGAAAATTTCAAGCTTTGAAATAAACCTTACAAAATTGTTAAATATACAGCATTTCATAACAACTCGAAACTACAAAGCAGTGACACTAATTCAGCATTTTAAATCTAGCTTAACACTCGCATTTAACTAATAACCCATCATTATGATTGATTTGCTTAATTTGCTTGAAATGCAAATTTATTTTCGCCACACGCCATTAGCGCGTTTATCTAGTGCGAAATGTTTAAAATGAATGACGAATCGGCACAGCGCGTAAGACCGCAATTGGCGCTGTACCACTTTGCCACTATGCGATGTAAGCGCTGGAAAAAAAGCATTTTCAAAGTCAAAACTGACGTAATACTCCAATTTCGATTATGTAAATCGCAGCTGAAAAACGAAAGTATCACTGCTGTGAGTGGCGGCCACCATGCACACATGCCGCTAAATCAATATAGCAACTTGTGGATGTGTGTGCATACATGCGGCAACTTCACGGCCAAGCACAGCATGCGACGTTGTTGCATTGTTGCCTGCAATTTCGGTCATAACTCAAACAAAGAATAGAGCTTTCAGACAACAAACACACACACACACAAATTAAAAAATGTATATAAAAATTTAATCTGTGTTTACTATCTTTAACTGTGCTTTTGAAGTGGCTATCTTTTGTTGTGTGTTGCTGTATGGCAACATAGCGACCAGTTCGCTATTGTCTCGAAAATATGCCGCTCAAAGCACACAACAAACTATTTTTCTATTATCTGGTTCTATTTACTTTGTTGTAATGTTTAAATTAGTGCTCATAAAATTCGTAACAATAACAAAATAGCTAGTTACAATAGCAAATAATAGAATTGGAATGCCACTGAAATATTTGTAGCACACAATGAGATTTAAACTTGAAATGAAATTGAAAGTTACTCATACGACCTGCCGCACTCACGCGCTTTGAATGCGCAAAAATACTTGCACAATGAGATGCGGGAAATATTGAAAATAAACATGTTTTTGTTTGGTTTTGTGAATGATGTCAAAATTTTTAAGCAAAACCAATTTTTTTTGTAATTTTTATTATTATTGTGGTAGGTTTGCTTTCCTATTGCAGCACTATGTCAAATCTTTGTAGTGACGCATATTACGCATATTTTATTATGTTAAAAATTCATATATAACTATGTACTTATTTATTTATACTTTTCTGAACATATAATCTTCCAAGTATTATACAAGTATATTCATTTAAACCCTATATGCAAATTTTTCTGCACTGTTACTATTTATTTATGATCCAATGCATACAACGGCGGCCACTGTTGCCAATACAAAGCGTGTAATTATTTACTTTCGACCTTAAACCTTATTTCATAGAATTCCCAAATCTTTTGTGCGAAAACAAAAGCGGCGACCTTGTGAAAATATCAAAGGCACGCATGGCTTATGGACTTTTAGTGAAGGATAAAGCGTGATGCATGCCTTTGTATGTATGTGTGTGAAAATGCGAGGTAAAATATTAATTTTCACTTTTTCGTCAAACTGTTAGTCATCCAAATCTTTATGGAATGTGGGTCAAATTGATGGATGATTTTTAAAATTTTCAAAATTTTTATATAACCAAATTGCCAGAAATAAATTTATGCTGACAGCGATTTTATTTGTAAAGATAGAAAGAAAGAAAAGAACAGAAAGATTTCACTCAATTATAAATTTTCAATAAATATTTTTGTTAATTATGTTATGAAGTTATGTTTTTGTAATATTTTTATTGACAAAACATTGAAAATAGGGCCTACCTTTGGGCGTCATGGTGGCAAAAAAGAATGAAATTTGGTCGAGCTGAGGTTTCAATCTCATATATACCATTGGATGTAGAGCCATAAAATTAATTGATAAACAGGGACGAAAAATACGTCATTACACTGTGAGTTTGCGCAAATATAAAGATGATTTTTAACTTTATATTGATTGATTTTTAACAAATGTATTGCCTATTTTTCGGCGCATCCATAAATTTAAGCCCTTAAAGCTGCGACTTTCTTTCACATATTTGAAACACGCAAACAGATTCTGCGCGTTGGCCACGGCGAATATTGCATTCGATGAAACGATGAGCTGTATGTGATATACGACGATATTGACATAGTTCAGCGAATTAAGAGACAGCGGCTGTGCTGGCTAGGTCATGTTGTCCGAATGGACGAAAACGCTCCAGCTCTGAAAGTATTCGACGCAATACCCGGCGGGGGAAGCAGAGGAAGGGGAAGACCTCCACTCCGTTGGAAACACGAGGTGGAGAAAGACCTCGCTGCACTTGGTATATCGAATGGGCACCAATTTGCGAAAAGCAGAAACGACTGTAAAGAAGAAGAACAGAATCTGAAATTTATTGTAATATAGGTTTGAGTATAGTTAGAGTATACCATCCACTTTGTTTATATACAATATACACCAGTATTATGAGGTGTTTTATTCTCTTAAATTATTTCTCCTAAAATAACCATTTAAAATCAAATCTTTGCAAAAATACATTGCTTATAGAGCTATAAAATCATTTCAACAAAAACTTATGCTTTCTGAAGAAGCTTACAAATATCATTAAAGCCGACAAAGTTTTATCTAACAAGCGAACACAACCAAACTTTCATACAAATGTAGCCTCGTCACCAACACATTACAAAACCAACACAATACAAACCATAGCTTGAGAACAAGTTTAAGCTTGGCGGCTAACGTCATTTGGGTTGGGGCACAACAAGATCATAAAAAAGAAATAATACACAAACAAATATAATAGCACAAAAAATAAAAAAAAAAATTGTAAGCCAAAAAGGGAGAAAAGAAAATTAATATTAAAACAATAAAAACTCATTAATTTGAAGATGCATTAAGAGACGCCGCAAAAAAGTCGTAACAAGTGAGAAAAATACTGTAAATTTATTCATAGTTAACTCACGAATGACCCAATTCCAAAGTACAGCGTAAGCCGCGCTCAGCCACAGTTACAGTCACAGTTAGACCTGTGGCACGGCTGGTGATGAGACTTTGCGAGGTTGACTTGACTTTTCGAAAACCTGCGCGTTAATATACATACTATATACATATGTATGTATGTATTTATATTTATATGGATGTTAAACCGATGTCGTCTTGTAAATATTGAAATTGTGTGTGTGTGTGTGTGATTGTGACTTGTTCATCCGTTTGTTTACATATGGCGTGACGAAGAGCACATCGACTGCTGGCAGACGATTCATGTCGAAAATTATGAAGACACATACTTAGCAATGGGTCGCCGTGTCACTGCACCTCCGGCATAGTTGAAGGTTTCAGTTTCTTATGTTGTTGTAATTTTTACGATTATATTTTAATTTGTATTTTAGTATGTAGGTACAATATAAGTTCATATGTATGGTATACATATGTACATATGTATGAATTTTAAGACACATAAATACTGTTTGTTATATCCTCTTGCGTTGGCTTTTTCTGTGTGAAATTATAATTAGTGAAATTTGTTATTGTAATTTATTTTATTACACATTTCTTTCACTTAATTATCTGCCCTTCTTGTGCGTCACTTACTATCAAAGTGCTAATCTGTATGCCTCTTTTTCAACGTAACTATTATTGCTGGCATCCGCCATTTGTTACCGCTCATGGTGACAAACAAGGCAGGAGAAATCAAGTACCACTATCACTGTGCAAAATGTCTCTAATATTTAACTAAATGGCTTGCACTCTCGATTTTGTCGCATTATCACTTTCATGTGGCTTTATAATGGTTTTTTGGTCAGTAATGTATATATGTAATGAAATGTGCTCAGATCCTGCAAGCCAGTTCTAAATGAGCAAATATTTTTTCCCCTTTTCCAAAAAATACTTATGTCATAAATTCTATAAAAATGTTTATGCTTCAATGTTGCCTACATTTCGGCGCACAACTAAAATTTATTAGTGTTTCTAGAAGTCTAGTAGCCGTAGCTCACAGGCTTATAGATAAGCTTCACCAGCAAACATTAGATTAAGCTGATTTTGAAAAAAGAATAGAAGAAGAATGTTTACGAATAATATTTAAAAAAAAATTTGGGTAGTCATAAAGCTGAAAGACACACATTTTTGGTAGTGCAAAAATACATATTTTTGGTTGAGAATATTGCATATTTTCAATACTTAAAGTGCTTAAACCCAAACTTTTTATCTGCTGAATATATAAACTTGCCTGGCACTGTAATTTCTTCCATTCATTGAAAATACGTACAAAATATTCTAAAAAAATACAACAAGATACATTGCATCGTTACTTCTTAGATACAAATCCTCACCTGTTTTTATGCAAATATCTTTACAAATGAAAGTTTGATTTCTCGATCATGTGCTCGAGAGATAAGCGCAAGAAAATACACATGCCGTCAGCTACAGAGGTCAATAATAAACAACAACACGGCGAGTTAGCGCAACTGAATGTGGCATGAGGTTCAGATAAAATCATAAATTTGTCAAAAGCACGAGGATAAAAGTAAATATGTAAATATTGGGCAAAACATTAAGAATAAACCAAGTAAACACGACGCGAAAATAGCCGAAAAATGTGTGTATGTATGCATGTATTTATGTGAAAAACAAACAAAACATTTGACGTATTAGAAAACCAAAACAAAAGCGGGCGTGTACCGGAAAATAATAATAAACAAGATAATTTGAATACCTTCAGATTATTTACTTTTGCGAAAATAAAAAAAAAATGTTTCTAGTATAAATAGTTTTAAGTATTTCGATGGCTTCAAATAATTATGCTGATGGCAGTAGAAATACTTAACATCATGACAATATTCCAAACTAAATTGTGATCAAAATATCATTTGTTCAAAATAACGTTTTTGCGTCAGTATTTGAAGCATTTGAGATGCTCTGACCATCGTTAATCATTCACCAGTAGTTCCTAAGAAACTTTCTTAAAGTCCAGTACAAATTATTTTTGGTCGAAATACTTGAAATATTTGAAATACAATTTCAAGAAAATTTTTCCGTTTGAACTTTGGAATAATGCTTAGTTGTTAATTGAACCAGACTCAGGGACTTTTGTGGTCATACATATATTCCATCAATTCTCTCCAAAGTAGTCTTTAATCTTTACTACTTTTCGATAAAACATAAAGTTTTCTGAAATTTCATTATGTTAGGTTGGGTTAGAGGGCTGATGTAGAAAAGATCGCACGTGGACTGCTATATGTACATTAAGGTGTTTTTTTATTCTTTGAACTATTAACTTTTTTCAGTTCCGTCACGAAATTTCCTTGGAAATACCCTAAGAAAAATTCCCTGCAAATTTTAGCCCTTATTATTAACATTAAAAACTGGACCAAGGCCTCTACAATCGTGAGTTTTTATCTTTAAATTCCTACAGATCAGAGGTCGTAACTCACGCCGGCGAGGTAGTACGGGGCTCTAAACCTGATTTTTCCATGAAATTCGCATTTCTTTGTATCTGTCTCGTAAATAACAAGAACGCTGAAACTGGAGTTGAAAGCGAACTTCTGGCAGTAAATCCCTCCACCAACCTTCCCCCTAAAGCCTTAAGCCATCCGTAAAGCTTACTATCTCTCTCCTCCAACAGCTTCTTCCCCCTCACAACCCCTTGGTCGGTATATGGTCAGAGAAGGGGCCGCCAGAGTTCAGTTTGGAGACTTCATGATCAAAGTGATCCGGTATGAAGACAAAGGGTGGGTGAGGAAACCAAATTTTCTGATTCTGATGACAACTTGCACAGCCATACACCTTCCGACGATAGCTAAAGTTTCATACTATCGCTTAGCGCTATTTGTTACTAAATGCTCATAGAAAAGATTGTACGAAATGATGACAAGAAACTATTGTTTGCTTTTAAACGTCATATGCAACAACAAATACAATAGAAAATAACAACAACAATAAAAAAAGCCAAAATCAAACGTACAATAATTTTATTGTCCGCCATTAGAAACATGCATAAACATTTACCGTACGGCAGTCAGCCAACGGTCACAGCAGTTGCAGCTGCATGCCACACACTTAATGCAACTGCAACAAATATGGCGGCAAGCTACTCGCATCTGCGCGATTCAAACTGAACTTTGCATGTTAAATAAAGCAAATAAGCCTTAATGTAATGCAAAAGAAACTACACTTGCGAGCACGCAACGCCAGCAGCATACTCGCCTATGCTAAGGCTAGGCTTCGGTGCCTCTTTTGAATTTGCGTTCCTGTGTTCTTTTCGTTTTTCTACGGGCGAATCAACGAATGGGTCAGTTTCATTTGGCCGTCGGCCAGATGCGCCAACAAGCAGCGTTAGACTACTACGAGTACAGCTGGCAGCCAGCAAAATGTGTACCACTTAGATTTCTTAATTGAATGCTTGATTGTGGTCACTTAAGCGTCTTCTCTTGAGGAAAACGGCGTGAGACGAAGTGAAGACGAGCGTTGTTGTTGATTGAAGTAGGTGAAACAACGAAACTACGAATATAGTGCTAATAGTAGAACGGGCAAAAGCATTTCTGATGATCATGTGGTAAGTGCCGCACTAAGTTGCATATTCTCTTCGCGTGTGAGTGAAGAGAAAACTTGCAGAGCTTCTATGCAGAAGTGCAAATCAGCGATAGTCAGTAATGGCCGGTTCGCGGCAGACATGCCAACGATAATAATGATGATTATGCGGATGAGTAGTGTGTTGATGGGTTTGATGATGAGGGTGCATCACAGCGCTGTGATTGCAGCGGCCATTGTAGTGTTTCGCTTTAGCAATTGCTTTGTGGCTGCTCGGTGCAGCGCAGTTATGTTGGCGGTGAATGCATAATTAAGTGCGATAACTGCAAAAATTGCGGAAGTATATTAACTAATAGCAACAGATAATTGCGGTGAGATCAGAGTTGAACTGCGGGCACATAAATAAATTGCACGCTAACTATACTATATACTTATGCTATATAAATACACGTTTTTATTTGATACTCGTGTGTACATATGCTTATATATGTACATATATCCACGAAATATTTATAAGTGCATATTTCAGTATATAAATCAATTATTTCTAATAGTTTTCCTGAAATAACATCAATTTTCATAATCATATATAAATAAGTACTTGAAAATAATGCTAGCTGTTTTCGATTCGTCAATATCCAGCGAATCGAACAAGACCAGATACTTAAACAAACGGAGAGCGCTCGTGCTGCAACCCTGCCCAAAAAGATCGATCTTCTGCTCCATTTTCAATAGTATTATGGTACTTTCTTTATTAACATTCTTATGACAAAAAATATTAAGACTTTTTCAAAATTTTAAAATTTTTAATTTATTCTTCAAAATCTACATATGTATGTTGTCCCCTCAAAGTATTTTCACTTGGTTCCAATACACTTATGGCAATGATCCTTCTAATCTTCGAAAAAATTGTCAGTCAATATTCGGAACAGCCTTCAATGCGCGTAGCCATTCACACAAAACGGTTTCCCCGGAGCGAATGTTTGAGTTTGCTGAATAGCCAGAAATCACACGCAGCTATATCAGGCGAATACGGTGGTTACGGCACGATATTTGTCGAAAATCTCACGAATAATCAATACTGTATACGGTGTTGCATTATCGTGATGCAAAAACTAAGAGTTATCGGTCCATAATTAAGACCTCTTTTTACGATTAGCTTTGCGCAAACGACGCATAACACTCAAATAGCATTCCTTGTTGACAGTTTGGCCGGTCGGAAGGAATTTGGTGTGCACCACACCTCGTTATTCGAGGAAAACTATTAACATAACCTTGACTTTCGACCTGCTCTGACGTGTTTTTTCGCCTTCGGCTCACCTTTGCCACGACTTTCGATCGATTGTGGCAAAGCATTGTTTCACAGACGTTAACGCGATTCCATTTTTCGAAAAAATTTATTGATTTTGGAACCAATCGTGCTTTCACTTTTCTTAGGCCCAAATCGTACAAAATGGTTTTCACTGATTCTTCCGACATTCCAACGAGGCCAGTAGACCCTTGACAGTTAATCGTCGATTTTCAAGCTTCAATTCCTTTATTTTATTGACATGTTGATCATCAGTTAATTTTGATGGCCGTCCTGTATGTGGTTCGTCGTCAACGCGTTCTGAACCCTCTTTGAATAATTTTTACCAATCAAAACACTAGCTCGCGACAAACAATTATCACCGAAGGCCTTTTCCAGTATTCTCAACGTTTCGGCACCAGAAATTTAATGCCGCGCACAAAATTTAATGAAACTTCTTTGATGAATCATTTCACTTATCGTAAAAATCGCCGAATGCACTTTAACCGTCCGGTCCAATGACCGGGTACACGGGTATCCATTTCAATCTACATGCCAATTTTTCTTAACTCCTCCTCAAAAAATTTTATGGCCGCCTGGATCCCCAAATTAAGTTATTTGTCACCCATTTTCCGTCAAAATTTTTAGAATCAATTATTTAATAAAAGCTATTAACTATCAAACTTGATGCTTCCTCCGTTCAATAACCAGGTACCCGGGTACCCACTGAGAGTTATATATATAAATGACAGGTTTACACACTTAAGAGATTGTTTATCAAAGTATTCAGATAATTATATTTTTTATATATTATTTATTTATTATATATTTTTTTTTAAATTAATAGTAGACAATATAGTTCACAATTTCTTTATTTTAACAATAATTCTTATTATAAACAATAACAAAATAGTTAGTAAGAACAAAATAACTCCGTTTTTATTTATTTTAGTAATATTATTTTCTATTTTTTACTATTTGTTTATTTATATTGTTTTATTTATTATGATACAGTGCTATATAAGAATTGAAGTATATTAAATTATTCTGTACATCCTTCACATGTCGTGGTTGTAATACCGTGTTCATCACAAATAGGTTTCTCACATACTGTACATATTTTTCTAGTTTTGTGACGTTTTTTGAATTCACTTTGAAGACATTCGTAGCCTACACCAGTAATCTTTTTCCTTCCAGTTGAATCGCGAAAAAGAGATTCAATCGCCACTTTCGTTGAGAAACGCCTCATAATTTGTGCATTATTCGCACGATTTTCAACGAATGGAGTATATAGCTCTCTGCCCAATTGCCGATAAAATAAGCGTCGTTCATACGATTTTTTAACAATCATTTTATTATCGAGAATATTGTAAAAAAAATCGTTGAGTAGACCTTTTTGTAGTATATCTACCAAGCATTTTATCCATCGTGTCTACTCCAGCTTTGGACCAATTATAAAACTCGATGATCTCGGTTTTTTTCTGTGCACTACCACTAATTTTTGCTTCGTGATGCATTGATGATAGCATAATTACTACTACATAGGGTCACATTTTCATGAAAGCCAAACACAGTGGATAATTCTTCTCAAGTTTTTGAAACAGCCATTGCTGGTGGAATGTATGCTTTATTTTTCTTCAGAGTACCAACAATCGTCGAAGTTCCAAGATAGTAAAAATTTTGCTAGTGGAGAGTTGTGAAGAAATTATCCATTGTAATGTTTCTACCGGATCCTTTGTAGAGAGTGCCACCAAGTCTTTAACAACTCTTTCACCAACATTTTTCTCACGACCATCTTTCGATTTCCCAGTGTAAAGCTGACCAGTAAGTGGATACGAGGATTGAGTGAAGCTAGTTCGACCTCGGTATGGATAAAGTGGCTCGTCGATTGTTTGGTATTCTGTTGGTTTGTAAATGTCTCACATTGGAGCAGCTTTATCACTTTCTAAGCGCTGAGCTCTAGTATTGGCATCGTCAAATCGAATAAAACGAATAATATTCCAGAAGCGATTAATACTCATTGCTGCTTGATATAATGGATATGAATACAGCTGCCACATTTCCCTTTCATTGTCAGTATTTGAATTATTTGCGCCAGAAGTTATCAAAATAGCCAAACTGCATAAAATTCCTGCAGCTCGAGATTTTTCCACTCCAATTTTTTTTTCTGGATTTTTTCAGTATATGCTGTATACGTTGGATTGCCTTTTTATTAGGTATGGCGTCTAATAATAATGTTACTTTGTATATTTTTTTCACTTATCTCTGTATACTTTCTACGCTGTTCACTACGCTTGTAGAATTCCAAGCGAACACGTTTCCTTCTTTTTCGTCCGAAATGGAAAGGGAGAGGGACGGCTTAAGATTACCTAAATATCCATCGACCTTGGCACTCCGCTTTCGTTATTTCTACGAGAACTATAGACTATGTCCCCATATATAGTTATTTCCTATGCCATGTAGCCAACTTACACAGAAAAAAACATTTTTATTCAGTATACTAATGACTTCCACATCTGATCCACCTGGGTACCCGGGTACCCGGTCATTGAACGAATGGTGAAAGTTTGGTCATTGACCGGACGATTAAGTACTTCAGGAAAGACAAGCGTATACTAAACACTAATGATTATTTTGATATGACATTTAGCACAGATGTCACTAAAAGTCATACCAATCTAGAAAAAAATATTTCGACGAATGAGTTTTCGCGCGAAATTTAAATTTAAAAGTCTTACGATTTTTTTTATCCATTCGCCTACATTTCATGAAGCTTATTGTATTAAATAGAGTAGTCTTTATACAGTTTAATAGCATTGTGAACAATTTTCAAATCGACCTTCTAATATCAAATCCTACTAAATTGAAAAAACATATTATAATTCGTAGACGTGCGGGTACATACTTTATTGCAATGTTTAATACTGTTGTCAGTTCGTGTATTGAATAGAAAAATTTCACAAAACGAAACGATGTGGGTCTAGTTTTGAGAATCTTTCGATAACATCCTCTCCATTTACTTCAATGTCATGCTATGTGTGCAGCAACGCCAAGCCGATCAATCTATCTTGAAGCATATTCGGCCTCAGCCACGTTTTCATGCGGCGAAGTGTCGAAAAAGAGCGTTCAGAGCTCGCACTCGTCACAGAAAGTCTACTGAATATGCGAAGAAAACTAAGAGTAATGGGTATAGGTCTACATCACAGTTCTTTAACGTTTCCATTGCAGTAGTCGGTGACTTGTTGTCTTTTGACTTTTGCTTCTGCCACCAATGGCACTGCCAGTGATCAAGTTCACCTTTGAGCTTCAAACGTCGCTCCACGTTGTCATTATCCAAAAGGCCTTTGAATCTATCTATGAAGCAGTCAATAAGAATTTACAATTCTTTGGTTTTCAAAGCCACCATTTCTCCTTTCTGAATCCGTAATTATTAATAGCCAAATATTTTATTGTTCATTGTCACTTTCAAAACACATACCATATTTGTATACAAAAGTACCTTTATATATAATATAAAATGTTCCAAAATTTAAACTCACCTGAAAATACCTGCAACAAAAAAAAATTATTCCCTATTAATCTTTTTCAATTTAATGTTTGCGTTAGAAAACTCACCATTATACCTTATACATTCATACATATAAACATAGATACATACAAATATGTATTATTTTGCATAAGCAACTACAGCTCAACGATAATTGCCCTAAATAAGCCGCAATATAAGACGCTGTGCAACGCTTGGTACTCGCGTGTAGTCAATTAAAAACGTAATAAAATCGGCGAATGCGTTTTGTTGCAATTTTACGTGGTCTTCATCACGTACGGTGCGGCAAAAATGCGACAATGCCGAAGATATGTGGATGAAAGACAAATAAATTTAATGCCTACACGCTAGATACGCTTATAAATATGTGCAGAGCGTATGTATTTACAACATACATACATATATGCACTTATGTGCATACATACATACTAATTTACTGTAAATTGCATTAAAACAAGTGGGTTAAATAAAAAGCAAAATACGAGATGCCGCGAAGCTTTTCTCAAGTGTTAATACACGTGTATCACACATACATAAATTAACGCTTTGCAACTACATTATACATACACACATACATATGTTTCTCAGCAATTGGTATGCACAAGTAAAAGTGAGCTTCAATTAAAAGTCTCTTGACTTTGCCATAATTGAGGCAATGTATTGTGCATATTACAAAAACACTCGCACACACACACATACTTGCCTTTGGGTAAGTTGTCATAAAAATGTGTCCAATTTGTGGGTTAGTGTTATAGTGATTTGTTGTTGTTGTTGCACCGGCTATTGGCTTATCACCATTAAATTCGATACTCGCATGTCTGCTCAGCTAGCAGGCGCTTTTTGTAGCGTTTCCGTTGCGAAATGCCGGTAAATGGTAACAGGTAACAACAACAACAATAACTAACATATTAACAAGAGTGCCGCTAATAAAATTAATGCAGAAATACACACCATTTGCTATTTTTAACTTGCACTTTCTCATAGCTACACATTTTTCTCTGGGTATTTGGGCTAAAAGCACACACGATCAGCGGGCAAATAAACACAAGTACCTGGTACGCTGGTATTTGGGAATTTGCATATAAATATGAATGTATGCATAGCTATTTATTTATTTAACATACGTAAGGCATATGACATAAATGCCGGCTGGTAACGATTTTCCCATAGCAGATGTTGTCATTATAGTTATTGCGGTAAGAAGTTGCCATAATTCGGTTTTATAAGCGGGAAATCAATTGCGTAAATGAATTTTGTCGTATTTATAACCATTTTTGTTAGTCGAAATAATGCTATTTATACATAGATATTGCACAGAAATAGGTTTGCTTTTTTTAGGGTTTCGGAGGGCGAACATTACTGCCGCTGTTGAAAGATAGCATGCACGATTCATATTACCTGCTAATAGATACAGATACAGCTCTTTCAGAATCACGCCCAGTTAGTATTATTTAACTTTACTGGACTTGCGGAACAGTACGCCTACGTCGAAACCATTAACTCCGACCGCTGTAAAGCATTGCATCGCAAGACAAAAACTGGGCAAGAATGCCTCTTCACAAATTCCCGTAGGAAGGTAGTCTAGCTGCCGATTCTTAGAATGGCATGGTCACAAGAGCTCAAAGTAACAGTAATAACAGATTCGATGCCGAGAAATAAATTTGAGAAAATAAAGAAATTTATCAATTTTTCTATAAGTCGAAGCAGCCATCTAAAAGCGATAATAATGATGACAAATTATATAAAATTGGATGATATTTCGGTTATCGTCCACATTTGTGGGAGATGAACCTATCGAGGCATGTAAGCATTGAAATGGGAAGGAAAAAAATTTGTTGAGGTTCCGAGACCAGTTATTGTTTGAAAATACAATAAACACATGTGAGGAGTTGATCTTGCCGACATACTTATGGATCTATATAAAGTGAAACATCGCCTCAATAAGTGGTACATGAAAATATTTCACTGTAGCCTAGGCACAGTAGTTTTCAATTCCTGGCTCCTGTATCGGAGACATCTCAAAATCCTTAATCCAAACGCTAAGCATGTGTCACTTTTAAAATTCCTGATGGAAATCGCAACTGAGCTCTTAAGCGCTACGCCGGTGTTTTCCAGTTCTATTCAAAACAACAGCGAGTGCTCTACTGCTATGCAAAATATAGAAAGCGACTCAACTTCGGCTGCACCTCCTTCCTCAGAGGCCCAAAGTTAATAAACAACTTTCAATAATTTTTGACAGGATCAAGGTAGAGAGCTAAAACTTCGATATTTAATTCAGGCAGTTTAAGTCAGAAAACCAAGAACAATCTCTGACAGTTGGTTTAGGTGCGGTCCTGAAAGGCTTAAGAAAAGAACAATCGAACTTGAAAACATGTAGAGAAAAGAACAAGCCACTTTGTCAGTCCGAGCATAGGGCAGCATAAATGCTTCATTTTTGTGAGAAAAGAAAACACTGCCTATTGTGCCTACCATTCCAATATACTGTGAGGTGCTATTGAGGCGATTTGATCCCTATTTAGAAACATGCATGCAAGAGTCTTTATCCAGCGCCTACAGGCTTCTGTGTAGCAAATTATCAGGTGTTCTGGAATTTCAGGTTTCATGTCTCAGAAGCTCCAAATTTTGATCGATGAGTAGCCTTAGTTTGTCCCTCGGGAGGTTGATTACATATTTTAACTTTTTTAGGCTGTAGCCACCTGTTAGCAACCTCGCATGGCGCATGCCTTGGAGTTGTTGCCAATACTTATCCCTGCCCACTCCTTCATTCTTGCGGATCAGCTGGAATTCCGGGAGCTTTTGATTGAAATATAAACAGAATTTTGATCCACGCAGTGTAAAAACTATGAATAAAGTCTCGAAGAATATAAAATGTATATAGTTTGTATTATTGCTCAGGGCATTTAAATTTTTTATTTATTTATTTATTTATAGTTGATAACATTTAAGATAAGAGTTCTAATAAATATGTTTTCTTCTCTTTTCAGCTCACAGACGAAGTTGTACGCAAGAAGGCAGAATATCAGAAACATCTGGAGGGTTACAAGGCACTGCGGACGCGCTTTGAGGAACACTACATAAAATGTAATTATGAGTAAAAATCTTTAATTTTCTTATTTTAAATAACTAACCACTTACGCTATAAATTTTCTGATTTCCCTTAACTGAAAATTTTTAATACCTAAAAACGCAATTAAAAGTGTTCATAAGTTTTCTAAAAGAATTATCTCTACCATAGAAAATTATGATAAACTATTTTGTTAAATATTGTATATATTTGATATAAAAACTTACTAAACCATTTTTTTTTTCTAATTAACACTATATACTCCCCTGTACTCTTACAGCCGGTCGCGGTGGACGAAAATTGGACGATGTACGCGATAAATACCAGAAAGCCTGCCGCAAACTACATCTCACCCACAACGAATATGTACTCTCCATCACCGAAGCCGTCGAGGTGGAGAAAGATTTTCGTACAGTATTGCTACCCGGTCTGTTGGAGCACCAACAATCCGTACAGGAGAGTTTCATACTATTGTGGAAGAATATACTGCAAGAGACAAGCCAGCATGGTGACCTCACATCCGACAAATTCAAGGAAATCCAGAAGCGCATCGACAATGTGATAAACAGCATAAATCCCAGTGAGGAATATCGGGAATTCACCGAGAAACACAAGTAACCATTTGTGCGGCGAAGTACACACCCCGTCAATAATAATAGTTATTCACTTTATAGGACCTCCCCCACCACACCCTTAGTATTCCAGTTCGACGACGCACTCATTGAGGATATACCCGGCAAATTGCAATCGAATACGCTCACCGTTGATAATCTCACAGTCGACTGGCTGCGCTCGCGACTCATTGACTTGGAAATGTCCGTGAAGGAATGCCAAGAGAAACAGCTGAAAATGATCGAGCATGCGAATGGCGGTTCACCGATAGCGAACGGCAGCATAACGCGCAATGGCAGCACCGCCAGCAATGGCATACAATCGCCCAAAGACAGTCAGAAGTAGGTGTAATTATTTAGTTTTAGAAAAAGAAAATGAAAAAATTATTTGTATTTGACTTGAAAAAAAAAAACAGCAGACAATCGAAGGACCTCAATGCGTTGCGTTGCCAAGAGAAGCAAAAACAAAAGTTGGTGGACATGATTAAGTGCGCTTTGAATGAAATTGGCTGCGAGGAATTGCCATCTGGCTGTGATGATCATTTGGAACAGAATTTCATAGAGAATAGTTTTAACAACGACCAACAGGTTAGTGTTTAGGTTACATATACAGTTATGTTTAGTGAAATTTATACTACAAATAAACACACACAGAAAGCAGGTGAAGGGACTAAGCATTAGCAGCACTTAGTGATTAGTTTAAGCAACTTAAATATATTTATAAATACAAGTCGCTTGCTGGCAATGGTTTTGAGAAACATTTAGTAGACTTAGGGAAATGAAAGGAACATAACTTGGAGGTTACGGTAAAATTTAGGGATTTCGGTAAAAGATGTATCTAAAAGTATAAAGATTTCTTGAAGTGAAGATTCTATACTCATTTCATAAGAATCTGCTCAGTCCTTCGAAGTGCAAATATCTTCAAATGCATTTACTTATAATTTTATAAGATTTTTTGCTGGACCTAGGTATTCATGAAAGTTCATTGTATGAACTGGCATACTGCTTTGAGCTTTCTTTATAAGCTTTTCTATCTTGTGAAAACAATTGGTATGAATGTAACGACAAAATTATTCTTTCTTATTAAAGTTGCACAAATGCTGAGTATCCAATATCTGTTTAATCAGTCTTCCTGATTTATACTGATTGTTTGTTCGATTCGTCACTCTCTAAGGTCTGACGAAACGAAAGTAGGCAATATTGGCTAACATCGGACACTGTTAGTAAAATCACATCCATTTGCATTTTGTCTATATACAGCGGTATTTCCTTAAACGTTTATGGTTTAAGCTTTACCAAAAAAGCTTTATTTAAATAACAAACGGTCATACGAACTCGTTCTTCTTCTTTATTGGCGTAGACACCGATTACGCAGTTATAGTCGAGCTCAGCACGAAAACTACTCGAGAACATTATACTTTTTGGTACATCTGTTTAGCACTTTAAAGAGAATTTCTTATACAATCAATTCTTAGTTATTTTTACTAAGGTTTGGGTACACTATTTACACTATTTCACTTAAAGTTATAAGCCTATATAATTTTACTTATTAAACTCTCTTTCTCTCCCATATAATTATATTCTTATATACCCCACTTTATTTCTATAAACACCCAACTACACGCTTGCAATTCCAACATTGAATTGCCAAACGAATCATAAAAAATTATATACAAAAAATAAAATAAACTTTGGCAAATAAAAATTGGCTTAGCAGAACTCGGCCACTTCGACCAATTCCACAGGCGTAAGTATTATCAACGAGTTGCGACGACGCGGTGGCGTGCTCACACTACTACGCGGTAGGCCGTTCAAACGCAAATCGACACCGCAGCCGACCACGCCCACCGTCAATCGTATGCGCACACAACGCTTCAACAAGCTACAACCGCGCTCCCAAAGTCTCGGATCGTTGTCGGTAAATACCAGTCCTGCGAAATATGAGCCCATTACTAACCCCTTGCGCATGGCTACCAGCCTCGAAGCTAACACCAGCTACGGTCTGCATGACATCGATCCCGATTCTGTGATCATGTTCGATCGTGGCGCCGCTAATGCAAAAATGTTTCCCAAGTTGCGACGCACGCAACTCTCAATGTTGTGTTTGAATGAAGAGGAGACGCCAACCGCTTTTGTTATATCCATTGATACTAACCCGAATGAGCCAGAGTTACACGATCACACGAACAACAATAATAATAGTATTAATATATATGCCGATTTGTTAGGGGGTTGTGAGTCGTTGGGGGGTGACTGCGACAGTGTTAGAAGTGGTGAGTTAGCTTTGCGACGACAAGAAAACGTGAAAATCGAAATCAATCGGGAAGACAGCACAAGACTAACGGTCGAGTGTGCACGCGAATTGCGCACAGAGGTGGTGGAGAAGAAGGACTTGGATGTGGTTTCGGAGAGCAATAGCAGTGCGACAATAGTGGCGGGTCCCACGGCTGTTTTAGAAACACAAGTGGCAGTGAAGAACTCAATCGATGCGCATTTGGATAAAATCGATGAATTGAATCGTACACTGGATGATCGTCTGAAACGTCAGTTGCCACAAGCTGCCACAGCACGGCCTCAATTAAACTTCGATGCTATCGAGTCAGCTGATACTGCCGGAGTCACAACACGCACGAAAACTGCCGAAGAACAGGAGACGCATTGCTCTTCGAAACGTTCGTCAAGCTCGAGTTCAGACTGCCGAACGTGTGCTACGCGCAAGGAGAAAGATAGTGACGTTAATGGTGGTGGTGGCAACACCAAGAAACGCTCCGTTTCATTCTCACAAAAATCCATAAACGCGATTATGACCAATCTCAAGGAGTTCACGAAGAAGAATGCAATGCCGAAAGTGCCGAAGACAACCATTACGTTGGTGGAATACAAAGAGACTAGCGATCAGTTTGAGTTAATCGATCCTGAGCTGGGCAAGTCAACGCAGAGCAATGGGCGCGCCAATGACGGCGCAGATAAAAACAATGTAGAAACTGAAAGCGCAGCTACACAGAACACAACAAGTGAGACAGACACCAAGCTAAAGAGTAACGGCAGCGTGACCAAAGATAAAACGTCAACTAACAACAATAACAATCACAACACAACAGCAGATAATACAACGAGTACCACAACGCAAACACCGGTGACAGCTGCCACAGCTGATGCGACCACGAATCCGTCCAAAACCGAGCCATTAGCCATGACCGCTAAGCTACGCCTGAAAGTGCCAAAGATACAAAAGAAGTCCAAAGCGCTGCGTCAAACGTTCCGCGCCAAGTTACTCAATTTCCAAATTAAACGCGATAAAATATGCAAACAATGCACGAAGCGACGGCGCGTACATCCGTCCAAGAACATGTTCGACTTCAGCAAAGACTTCGGTTTCAAGCGCGACGAAGTCAACGCGGAACACTGCGATGCAGGCGTTGAAGAATTCTGCACATGTCCGCCCGAGAAGTGCACAAATAAGATCGCCTTCATCGAGCCAGCAGCGCACTTCGATTCGACAAGCTCTGCCGAGGCCGAGGACGAAGGCAGCGGTGGCGAGGATCACCTCAGCCTGAAGGAGCACTGCTACAGCGTGCCCAGCTTGGCGATGAGTGTGAGTAGTTGTAGTCGTAGAAAAAGCAGCAGCGGCCAGCGCAGTTGCACGAACGCAGGCGCAGCAAGGGAGGCGCCGAAAGGCATATACCATATCATATATTTACTGTGAAATTTGCATCCGTAGCTGCATTTATAATTACTCGCAACTGTAGCTGCATTTTGCATCCAATATAGACGTAGCTGTGTTTTGCTCACAATTTAGCATTTTGTTTACTAGATATTTTTGTGTTTTTTTTTATTTTGACCACTCTCACTCTCTGCACACTCTCTGTACGTATGTATGTACATCAGCTATGCACCATAAGACACCAACAATAAAAAAAAACACATATTGCCACCCACTTTTTCGTAATGTATAGCAATTAGCGCATCCAGGCGTTGCTAGCCGCGCTTTGACCTTCATAATCATTAAGTTTTACTGTCGTTAAATGGGGTTTTTATGTTTATTGCAAACACTTACTGGAATATCTCTGCATTATTTATCATTCTTACACACCTGAGCGCTTACGAGCTCGCATATTTTAAGTTTTCACCTAATTAACGGGTATTCCTTAGTGTATATTTACATATATATGTACTTGTATAAGCTTATCTGATGAATATTTCTGCATGTTCAGCCGCTGTAAATAATATTGGTTATTAATTGTTAAAAAATGCTGAGAATTTTCTGACTTGCTGAAGTGACTTTCCAATTACTACCTGGTACACTTGGCGAATTTTCTTGGCATGAAAATTTTGTTGTAAATAATTTATTGTTTTTTATAAGACTTTGTTTAATAACCGCTATTTTATTCTAATCAGTGTAAATATATAGATATATGTACTTATTTATTATAATACACATACCTAGATATACATATGTATATATTTAAAATTTAGTTTTAAGTTAACCAGTTCATACTTAAACTTTGAACACATAGACGACTAGACGACAGTAAAATTTTCTTGCCAGCAAATGGCGTCTTGAAGCCAGCTTCTTGAACATTTTGAAGAGCGCAGCGTCATATCCAAACAGCTGATATACACAACTACGTTGTTGCCCTATTAAAACTTTTCACTTCAATGATATTTAAATATTTTGTTCAAAGTGAAATTTTTTGTGCAAAAAATAAGTAGATAAGTCAATTCACTTCTTTTTAATTAGCCATTGTTATTAAAAATGATATAACGGGTTTTTCAATTGGGACGCTACGTAAGTAGACCGATAGGGACAGATTATGACGCTATATTTTTTTCGTTCTTTTGACAATTCTCTTCAGTGAGGTTTTCTATTTCATTATGGAAGGATATACATATCGAAATTATTATACAAGTCGAAATTATTAAAACTTACTACCGAAATTCGGAGTCAGTGCCCTCAACTTTAAGAGCGCTACGTTAAATTTATAGTCATCATAATCGTTCTGTCAGATCAACAGTTGAGCGAGTAGCGGAAAAATTTGAAAGACAAAAAAGTGCCTGTAGTGTCGAGAATATTGCTACCGCTAGCGCATTATGTAATTGAAGAAGACTCAAATCAGTCTCTCACACGTCCTTGTTAAGCGTTGGGCATCTCTATGAAGTCATTGTGGCGAATTTTGCGAAAAGATCTTTGCCTACATCCTTACAAGATCAAATTGAAGGGAGAACTGAAGCTGCTTGACCACCAGAATCGCTGGTGAAAGGCTTCGAAAAACCAGCAATTACACGTGCTCCATGAATCACCATTGTAGCCCGAAAAAAGTATGGTTTGGTGCGGTTTATGTGCCGGCGGCATCATTGGGCCGTACTTCTTCCGATCGGCACTTTAATGTGAATGGGAATCGATACCGTTCAATGATAACCGAATATTTTTGACTCGATTTGGATGATATGGACTTGGACAATATATGGTTTCAACGGGACGATGCCACAAGTCACATAGCGAATATCACAATCGATTTATTGAAAACCAAGTTTGGTGAACGTGTTATCTCATGAAATGATCTGGTCAATTGGCCGCCTCGGTCATACCATTTGACGTCGTTAGACTATTTCCTGTGTGGCTACGTCAAATCTATGGTCTTCGTACGAATATTGAGCTTGAAATTGCAGCAAAATCGGCCCATTTATGCTTGGGAACCGTCGAAAATTGGGTTCAGCGTCTGGACTTCTGTAAGCGTGTCCGTGCGTTTGTAGCGCTATTATTGAACAACCCGTTATGAGAGCAATTTTATGCTTCTATTTCTAAAATAACGCTAGACTTGTTATAACTTTGAATAATTTGATATTTCACATATTAGGGCAGTTGTACCCATTGTCGTCGGCAAAATTAGAAGTATATTATTTTGTTTATCTCTCTATCCCGCAGTTCATATACGTTGAGCTCATCTCCATCTGTTACACGTAATAATATACCATAATTGTTTACAAATAAATAAAAATTTGCAAAAGCAGCCGGTTAATTTAACTTCTGGTTATTTGCACTAAATCAAGCAAATCGATTTTTGGACACGTGCCAGGATTGAGTCATGCAGCCACTGACTAGCAGGCAGCGATTTCACATGGGACGCGAAGAGTGAAAAAAATCTTTTCAAAGAGCAATTTTTGCGGTTGCCCTAAAATTAGCAATTATCCATTGAACTAACAAATAAACTAATCTAATGGCGCTCTCTGGCGGAATTCGCTACAGAATATGTCTAAATGGGAACGGCTGAGTCTGATAAGGAAGAAACAAGAGCAAGAAGCCATAAATGCTTGAAGCTGGCAAAACAGGGAGCGTCGAATTGTGCCGTGTACCGATTTCTATTTCTCTAAATAGGCCAATGCTCTCCGATCGAGCGAAAATTCAAGAGCATCGCGACTATAATATGTACATATAATTGTTGTTTGTGTGAAAAGCGTGAGCAGTGAAGACATGCAAAGTATAGGCGATTTTCACTCGACTTTTTCAAATTTCTTTTCATTTGTATATTTTCGAAACGATTTTTAGCATCTAAATATTGCTGAATATCAGCCGCATTCAGTTCCCTCAGTCAGTCAGTCGTCGGTTGCGTCAATTTGTGCCGCGTTTTGTGCCGATACTTGCCTAAGAGAATTCCGCATATTTTAGAATATGTGAAGATCAATATAAATTATACGGATAAATATTGAACTGCCGGGAATTTTCAATTTCGAGAACTAGTAAATTTTAAGTATCAAAACGGAGGGCATCCTGCAGCATTTCAGCTTCTTCAGAATGAGCTCTTCGGGTTTTAGTAGTTGTAGCTCCTCACAACTACTGACACCGACAGAAATCGTAGGGCCGCCGGTGGCGCCAGGCAGAAAGAAACGGCCCAAGTCGTTTGTGCTTGTAAGACTCATGGCTGCTTAAGTGTTTTACAAAAAAAAATACTTTTTTTTATTTTGGTTTTCAAATATTATGTGTTGAGAAAGAAAAAATTAGCGATAAAAAATTGAAATTAATAAAAATACTATCTCAAAATACAATAACAAATGTGCATGCAGCTCTGCTTGTGCGAAAATATTTCTTTCAGATTAACCAAAAACTTACAAAATATAAAAAATTTTTTTAAAAACCTATAAATTGAAGTATAAATAAAGCATTTTGGTGCTATAAATTTCCAAAAATAGTGTGTAGCTAAGAACTCCAAACCAAACCACAATGCTCTCAACCGGATGTGAGTAATGGCACTTTTAATGCCAAAACAAATTTGTAAAAAAGCCATAAACTTAGTTCGTTCTACGTAACCACCTAAAAATATTTGTACTCGTATATACTTGAAATATACTTCGAAGCAATATTTGACAGCACAAAATATTCCATGCAAGATATTGACAAATGCGGGTCCGTGGTTTTTCGGCATATTTCTGTTGTTATTGTTTTTTGTCTCAATAAAAATAAAGTCGACCGAATATATCTAAATTTAGCTAGATATGTGCATACATATAGATGTTATAGCGTCACCTATGATTGTCAAGTAATATATTTCAATATTTATATTGTTTACGTTTTCAGTGATGTGTGAAAAAAACAATCGATTAATGCAGATCGTGACTATTAATTTCGTTAATGAAATAAACATTTTAGTTAGTTATTCGTTCTTTTATCTCAAACCACTATTTATAAGGTGCGAATACTCTTTGCTGACTTGTCTGCTCTCTGATCCACAATTGACTCGAAAAGCAGTTTGCAGCAGCTTTTTTACTCGTTTCAGAATATAAGCTGAATAATGGTTCAAGTAGGTTATCGGTTCTGTCAAAGTTTCCAATTTGAGGTTTGACGCTCCTAAGAATAAATAAAATTTCAACCAAGAAGTTGAATTAAAGTTTCATAAATTGGTCATAGGTTCTAATGATATATATGTATATGAAATGGGTGTATCACAGAGCTTACTTGCCTGTATCTGAATAAAACTAGGATATAAACCCATTATTGTTGCCATCTTATGTCAAAGCTTTAATAAATTCAACCAACTTATAAAGAAGCTGGCAGCTTTGCTTTCTTTTTTTTTGTTTTTTGTTTGTTAAAAGTTAATACCATTTAATGAAGTCATTTGCAGGCCACATTATATTTAGAATTAATATAATCGTGTATTAATATCTTGCCAAAAAGTTGTAGAGAACTTCACGGTTCCTTTTTTATTTTCAAATGTCCGTGCCTTGAAGGTATTTTTCCTCTGGATATATTGTTCATGAAAAGGTTGTCACAATTATGAGAAAATCAGAACAGATCAGAAAAACATATCAGATATGAAACTATAGTTCAAGCATTTGTTAAAGTTACACACGATCCTAGAGTATTTTTTATTATAACACTCTTTATTTCTTCTTACGTTAGATTTCCAAACGAATTCTATCCTTTATTTTGTGGTCAGTGTTGTTACAGTCAAACTTACTTCAGTATATGGTATACGTAGTTGACTTTTATATTTCGAAATTCGAGAACAAAAGCAAGCTATTCGCTGCCAAGTCGTGACTTTACGGTGGTTTATTCATCAAATCGGTGTTCTGAGTGCTCAAAATGCAGTTGTTTCAGTCTATGTGTAAGTGCTCGTGGTGAAGAGTGAACCGTCTTCGGTGGTTGGTTTTCTTGATTTCTTGAAAGACAACTGGCACTAAAATGGTTGCATACCACTCAAAGTTTACTCTTCTACATTACTCGTATTCTAGTGATATGGTTGCGACAAGTGTAGTTTTTCCACGAAAACAGCCAACCCGTCAAGCATTTGCTTGAAAATGCTTTGAGCGTGAACAGCTTTTGCTGGATTTGGATAATTTTGAAACTGACTGCTGTTTACTTTCAGGCTCAACGATTCATCACATATAATGTTGCCATAAACGTGTTTCAAATCATGGTATTTTTCAAACATTTCTCTCGACCAATCGACACCAGCCGTTTTTGAGCAATCAACAAATTGTGTGGGATCCCACGCGAAAAAAATGTCTGCAATCAAATGTTCGTCAATTATTCGTCATTATTGTCTCAATACCACGATAGGTCATATGACGATCTTGCAATATCAGTTAGTTAATAGTTTCTTGAACAATAACTGATTTTGGACGACCCTCATAAAACTCGTTTTCGAATGATCTACGATCTCGATTGAATTCACTTTAATATCGATTAACACTGTTTTATAATGTAGCTTTATCGCCAAAAATTGATTTAAGTTCATTGAAGTACTGTAGCTGAGATAACCTACGTTGGAAGTCGAAATAACATGAAAGATGTCAAACTTTACTATAAAGTTGTCAGTCGTCAGATTGCAACACTGGGGTTGCCAAATTCTGAAATATAAAAGGCAATCAACGTACAGTCTAGTTTATTATACAAAACATAGGCATTGGTGGAATATTCTTCTCTCATAAAAAGTCATATCGGATTATTAAAACACATATCGCCATAAAAACTATCCGATGATAATCAAAACTTTTTATGGTTTTATTTGAAAAGGTACATTCTTAATTTTATCTGGTAATGTTGTCTGAGACGACGGTATTAGCTCCGACATAATTCATCTAATCAAATCACTATATGTAGCTTATGACTGTCATATAAACTGATCGATCAAAATAATGATTTAAATATTTTCATACTCTTTTACGTTGTAAGCAAGGTATATATGTATATATCTGTATAAGGGGTTACATGGGTTTCCTCGGGCAAAAAACGGCCTTTTTTCAATAATTTTTTTATTTCTCGACATTTTTTTTTTTAATAGTTGTAATTAAAAGAAAAATCCTTCGTTCAAGACCTTGTAAATGCTATCTCGAAGACCTGTGTAAAATTTTATCAAGATCGGTTGAGTAGTTCGCGAGAAATCTTGACAACCGACTTTGAAAACATAGTTTTGAGAAAAACGCTTTTAAAGACACCGAACTCAGCCTAGCTAGTCCTAAACGCACATGTTCTCAAGGCTGTATCTCCGAAACTATTAGTCGGATCAACTTGAAAATTTAGGACAATATATAGATGTTATAGAATTCAATAAGAAAAAATTTTTGATTTTTTTAAACTGGGAAACCCATTTAACCCCATAAAGGGTATTGTAGCCTCGGTACAGCCGAAGTTTGTTGCCTTTCTTCTTCTTGTTTAATCCTTGTTTCTTATGTATATAGAATAATAACAACAATCGATAATTATCATATTAAAGTCTTACACTATTAAAAATCTTGTGTTTTTTATATAATATAAACTTATAAAACAATTTTTTTATTGTTAACAAATCTTATTTGTTACTATTTATTCTTTAATTAATATATTCAAGTAAATAAAATTTTGTAAATATGCTAGCCACGTTAATATAAATCGCTTACCTTAAGTTAGTACTACTATATTTTCCAGCAAAATAATGTTTTTTTCAAACACTCTTTTGATTCTTGCTACAAATCTTTATTTTTCTGTGGGCATGTAAATGTACAAAGATTTTGTGTAAACAGCTGCTTTCGCTGATTTTTATGTTTTAATCATTTTGTATTACTAAAATTAAGCAAATTATATGAAAAACCTTATATAACGCATTAAACCACACGCTAATTTACTTCACAGATGTCGCTGTCCACCAATCGGCCACTGTACGAAGAAGAGTGGTTCCATGGCGTATTGCCACGCGAAGAAGTCGTGCGCTTGCTCAACAACGACGGTGATTTTCTGGTACGCGAGACCATACGCAACGAAGAGAGTCAAATTGTGCTCAGCGTTTGTTGGAATGGTCACAAGCATTTCATCGTGCAAACCACAGTCGATGGGCATTTCCGTTTCGAAGGTCCACCATTTCCCAGCATTCAGGAGCTAATTATGCATCAGTATCAGTCGGAGCTGCCGGTCACAGTTAAATCGGGTGCCATCTTGCGACGTGCCATTTGTCGCGAACGTTGGGAGTTGAGCAATGATGATGTCGTGTTGCTCGAGAAAATCGGACGTGTGAGTGAGCAAACAAAAAGCAATGATATTTATAATTTTTGTGATCAATTATTTGCAGGGTAACTTCGGCGATGTCTACAAAGCCAAGTTGAAGTCCACAAAACAGGATGTCGCTGTGAAAACTTGCCGCATGACCCTGCCCGATGAACAAAAACGCAAATTCCTGCAAGAGGGTCGCATTCTCAAGCAATACGATCACCCGAATATTGTCAAATTAATTGGTATTTGTGTGCAAAAGCAGCCGATTATGATCGTCATGGAACTCGTGCCAGGTGGGTTAATTAAAGATGACAAGGTTGTCAAAATGCATTTGGAATTCTGCCGAAAAGTGTTTTTCACTAGAAATTTCTCACTGAACTTTAAGGCTTTGATGTTTGCTAATATGAGTTCACCATGATTTTTGCTTTACATTGTGTGTAACACGAACAGCGCCATATTTTAAATCAATAATATTCTAAAATTATCGAAAATATTTGAAAATAAATTAATTTTTATTATTACTTTTCAGGTGGCTCTTTACTAAATTATTTGCGTAAGAACTCAAATTCATTGACGACACGTCAACAGATGGGCATGTGTCGAGACGCAGCGGCTGGTAAGTTGAAAATATTATTTTTAGTTATTCGAAAATGTTGCATAATATTATTAATATTTTAAATATTTATTTAATTTCAATTTAGGTATGCGCTATTTGGAATCTAAAAACTGCATACATCGTGATCTCGCCGCACGTAATTGTTTGGTTGATTTCGAAAACTCGGTGAAAATCTCAGATTTCGGAATGTCACGTGAAGAAGAAGAGTATATAGGTAAGTACAAAAATGGTCCGAAAATATGAAAAGTAAGGTTGGATAATTCCAAAACAAAGCTGACGGGGCCAAAAAGTGTTGCAATTGTTTAGATATATTGCTTACAAAGGAGGCAAAAGTTAAATATACGATATAATTCTCTAAAAAAAATTATATGAAGTATTATAAATAATATTGAAAAAAAATAAAATTTTATAATTTTAATTTTTTGCTAATTTTTGTTTTTAATTATTAATGATATGTTTCTCCCCTTACAGTTTCCGATGGCATGAAGCAAATTCCTGTTAAATGGACAGCGCCGGAGGCATTAAATTTCGGCAAATATACCTCATTGTGTGATGTTTGGTCCTACGGTATTTTAATGTGGGAAATTTTCTCCAAAGGTGACACACCCTACTCGGGTATGAGTAATTCACGTGCACGCGAGAGAATCGATGCAGGTGAGTGAGAATAAAAAAATTAAACTTAGTTTAAATAATTTCAATCAATAAGATTCAGTAAGCATCCATGTTTTCGACGCGATCAAATATTACTAATTTGTGTAAAATTGTATGTTCTGAAGATAGCGTAATTTCTTTGTTTCGTCAGCTTTACAAATTTTTTACATGTTTATTCGTCTAAATTGAAAAACTCTTACCATAAAAATGATTTTCTGTGCGTTTTTGCAAGTGAGGAACCCGAATATGTATTTTATATTAACTAAAAAGAAAAAGCGACATAGGAAGAGGGGTGTCAGATATGTAAGGTTAGCAGAGCATGCAGGGAGGTGGTTAAAGTCATGCGGCTTTTACAAAAATCCATTTCAAGCAGGTTACTTTAGGATTGATTTCTACGAAAACACCCAAACGGAAACTGTTTGGAGAGGAATTCATTAAGCTCCTTAGCTGAGAACATACAGACCTCACTGTGTTGTTATGAATGTTCGATAGAAGACATCAAGAGGCACCCTATGATATGTAGTCCGGAGTGCAGTGTTCCGGCATGTCTGAAGCTTCTTCGTCTGTGTTTCACAATATGAGTTCGTCATGCTGATCATTTATATACATATGTATATCCCGATTTTTCCTTCCGGCTTTTACAACAATCGTCGCAAATTTATTACAAAGTGCGTTCCAAAGTAAACAGGACTTTTTGAATCTAGCGCCCCCTGGTGGCGTCGACTAGTGCGTTATAATCTGCTATTTTTATCGATTGTCCAGAGAGAATTTCATGATATTTCATGGGTTGGAAGTGAAGTTATTGCGTTTTAAGTGTCAGTATGTTTGTGTTCTCGGTGCGAAAATGAGCTTCGAACAAAGAGCCAACATTAACTTTTGTTTTAAAATTGGTAAAATTTTTATCAAAACGTTTCAATTGATGAAGCATGTTTATGGCAATGATTGCCTATCCCGTAGCAGAGTGCACCAGTGGTTTCAACGTTTTCAAAGTGCTCGTGGGGACATAAATGACGATCAACATGTGGGCCAATCAAAATCCGTGATCACCGGAAATTCCATCGAAACTGTGCGTCAATTCATCAAAAATCCGCCGAAATCATCATTGAAATTCATGGAAATGGAATTGAACATCTCCAAAACAGCGTTTTATCGCATTTTGACCGAACATTTTGTCTTACGAAAGGTGAGTGCACGGTTTGTTCCACACAAATTGACTGAGGACCAAAAATTGCTCAGAATCCAACATACGAAGGGCATCATTAAAGAGGTTTATTTGCCCAAAAATCAAATTTTTATCATTAACCACTCCCGTATTCACCTGATATGGCACCGTGCGACTACTTCCTTTTCGGAAAAATGCATTTGCCCATGAAAGGAAAGCGTTATGCAGACGTAGAGGCCATTCGAAAGGCTTGCACCGGCATAATGGCGGCCAGACCGACCAACGAGCTAAAACATTCGTTCGACATGCTTTTGGACCGTGCAAAAAGCTGTGTAAAGCAGAAGGAGACTATTTTGAATAAAATAAATTGATTTTGCCGCAATAATCATTTGTGTTTTTTTAGGCCTGTTTACTTTGGAACGCACCTTGTATACCCTGTTCAGTCTATAAAACCTCAAAAATAGCTAATATAACAGTCATATAGTAGTAATATAGGAAACTTAGAATATAATTTCTATTTTTCAGCAGACTGTTGAACAAAATTATAATAATTGTT
The DNA here is from genome assembly GCF_016617805.1 of Bactrocera tryoni. NCBI lineage: Eukaryota > Metazoa > Arthropoda > Insecta > Diptera > Tephritidae > Bactrocera > Bactrocera tryoni. The sequence continues at coordinate 75,387,466 of NC_052499.1, forward strand.
AAAATTTATATTCCTCTCTCTCCCTCTTACAGGCTATCGTATGCCAACGCCTGAAAACACACCGCCCGAAATGTATCGGCTGATGTTAAAGTGCTGGTGCGCCGAAGCTGAAGCACGACCACATTTCGACGAGATCTACAACGTTGTCGATGCACTGATAATACGATTAGACAATAGTCATTAGGAAGCAAATATAAATTTAATGCAATAAAAAAGAAAGCTAAATCATTTAAATATTTTCATACTGCATATATACATATACATACATATATATTAAAATATATTAAGGATAAAAAAGAAAACAAATATTTAATTATGCTAAAATTCATACAGACACACACATGTTTGCATACAGTTAAGGTGATATACATACATACATTTACTTATACTTAACATATAAATACATGAAGCTGTTTTTACATACAAAAACCTACAAGAAAGTGAAGGATGTTCAAGCAGCCGAATCAAATTTTATATTTTCTAAGCATATATTTCGCGTATTAAGATAGACTCTCACTCATATTTTGCATATACATATACACACACACACATACTATATACAATGTGCGTAATTAACTGCATAATTATGTATGTAATATGGCGTAGCCGCTTTAGAATTCTCGATAACTTTATAATTGCAACAAGGTGCAGCTGTGTAAATATTTTACTTGAAAAGCGAGTGTGCAAGCTATAAATATGCTTAAATATTTATGCCTTTATGTATGTAAGTATATACGTTCAAATGTTCGCTTTTATAAACCGCCAGCAATTTTGTAAATTTTTAATTTGCTTTTTCGAAAATTTATAGCGGTTAGTTCATAAATTTTCGCTGCTAAACTGTACCCTCGATGTGCCAAAAAAGAAAAACAAAAAAGTTAATTGATGTAAACAATTCAAAGCGTCGATTTGCAAGCTGTTTATTTGTATTTTTAGCGTAGAATCCTAAGTTTATTAATAAACACACACATACACACATGTACTGAGCGGGTCAATAGTGCTTTACATTGGTTGCATGATATATGACTTTGATAACTCTTACCATATGTTGGTAAACAATTATTTGAAATTATTGGTTTTTACAAAAGCTTTTATTTTATGTTAAGAAATTGTAAAAAATATAAAAATATTCTTATAGTATATATTATTGTAAGTTTTATTCCTTACACTCGTCAATTTTGCGCATAATTAAGATTATTTACCGCTGCTCTTTACAACGAAAAAAAAATTAAGCATTATATTTTACATATATTTTATTTTTTTGGAATATTTTATTAATTTTTTCCCCTGTAAACATAATTTTTAATATTATACCTTTGCCAGGATTATTTTTTTGGAATTTTCTTTATATATACTTTTTTGTAAACATATTTTTTTATTTTACTTTTGCTAGGTTTATTTTTTATGCATTATTTTGTAATACAATAATTTTTGTGAAATACTACCTTTTAATCAAAATCACACGAATTTACTCAAACTATTTAGCATTTAAGATTTGATAACTTACATAAAAACATAAATCGTTTAAATTTACGGCGTTTGTATGTATTAGCTTTAGCTCTCATATATTTTTTTTAGTTTTTATTTTAAAAATATTATATGTGTATATGTATGTATAATTTTTCGTTTGCATTTGCTTGTATCAAATCTCTGCATATATATATTTATAATCAATTGCAGCGCAGTTTTCCCACAAAATGTTGTTACTCGTATCTTTAAGTTAATTTTTATCGCATATACCGTATATATTTTAATTACTTTTAAGCATACTCTTTAAACTGCAAAAGTGTATATGAACTGCAAATTATAAATAAATAAACGAAATTTAAATAATTGAAACCGTAATAATTAAATATTTAGAGCAAAAGCCAGAGTTATGAATATCAGGAGACACAAAAACAACTATATAATAGTGTTGATTTTATTTTGCTTATTATTTCGCCAAATTTTATAACTTTTGTTTGTTTGTTATTGTTTGAAATAAAAAGTAATGAACGAAGGACTAATAAAAATTTTTATATTTGACAAAATATATTATTCAAAATCATTATCAAAATTATTATTAATATGTTATCAAAAATCTTTTTCTTTCAATCATTACCTGACCAATAAATAGAACAAGGTCATTTAAAGATTTCAAATCGATCTGTCCTGCTGTTTTGGAAAAATTTTCCTCACCGACTCTGAAAACAGCGTTTAAATAAAAACACATTAAAGTTTTTGAAGCTGAGCTGAAGCTACACTAAGTTAAAAACCTCAAATATTCGGAGAACGTTTTCAAATATATGTATGTACTACATTCGATGTGTATGTAGAAAGAAAAAAACAACTTTTAGAAATTCACAAATGGATATAACCTCTTGAACCTTGAAGTCCTCTATGAACTACTTCAACATGTTCTTTTTCTGCACGAATATTTGCGTAAAGCTCGCCAGTGATCCAAGGATCTCTATAAAAATACAAAAGGAGGTTATGAGGACTCAAATCTGTAGATTTTGTATCCACTCAGCATTACCACTTTTTGATGCTCAGGGAATTTTCATTGCACAACGTCCTCTTGAAATGAAATTATTTCACATACGTACTTACGAGTCGACATAGTGATACAACGATTGATATTCATTGTCTATTTTGTTTTGTTTGAAAAATATGACTTAAGGGGCTATACCAGTGTGACGCATGAAAAATGAGGCGATTTTCGTGAATTTTTTTTAAAAGAAAGTACTAGATTGAATGTTTCGACGTTCTATGGACGTAATAAAGTATATTTTTAGCTATATTAAAAAAAAAATTTTACAAAAATATTGAAAAATAACGGAGTAATGTGCTGTCTGCGGAAGTGCCAAAAAAAAAGTGCCTCAACTGCTGGCATGATTCCGGTCGATTGAGTAGCTGAAACAAAAAAATTCAAAATGTTTATTAAACTTAAATATATTTTCTATACAATGGACTACGATCTTTTGAAAAATATCAAAAATTAAGAAAATGGCGCCATTTTGAAAAAAATCGTTTTTTTCAAAAAAATTGTCGTTTTTTTAATGCCAAATTGACAATTTTCAGCCAATCAAAAAGATCGTAGTCTATTGTATAGCAAATGTATTCAACTATATCCAGTTTTAATTTGAAGTCGATCGGTTAATTTCTCGTTGAGTTATAATGTCAGCAAATTTGAAAAATGTCGTTTCGAGAAAAACGCGTTTAAAGTTTCACTTATATATGTTTGCACCTCTGAGCGGTCGCTATTTAGAACGCTGCCATTCAAAAACTATTTAAAATACGACCTCGCCGATTTCACAGGATATTTTTGAATATATGAGCTATCGAAAAAAGCAAAAAAAAAAATTTTTTTTTTTTGAAAGTGTCACACTGGTATAGCCCCTTAATAATGGGTTGGGCGCATGCGTTAGTCCAAAAAAGCACTTTTTAGTATTGCATTTCATAGATTTCGAATGGGTTTTCTGTTCCACAAATATGGCAATTTTGCTGAATGTCGTCATTCATAATTATAATGATATTGAATTGAAGTTTCAAAATAAGATACATTTATCCTACAATACTTTGTATTAACTAATGATAGTTAAGGCTCCCTTAACATGAAGTTTTCTAAATATGTGGAAAATTTTTATAGAATTGGCTGATTTCAAACAGCTTTTTGATTAACCTTTGAAACTACTAAACCCTCCATGGTACAGTTGTATATCCTTATTAATAATAGAGAAGATAAAATTAATCAACGTAGTGTTCTTTCAAAAGATATTTATCTTTGTAAAAAGTTTCTCTGTAAATTATTCCAATAAAGTTTAAATTTCGAGTTTCTTAGGTCTCTCAAGAAAGTAATATGAATATCAGGGGACACAGATAATAGACTTGTATAGTGGATTGTACGAATCTAGCTATCAAAAATTTTTTTAGTGAGCTTAACATTTTATGCACATATATATCTATCATTGTCTGCAGTTTTAATTTTTGTTAAGGGGTTTCATATAGTCTCATAAAGTTATAAGTTTTTTTTTACCAATGTAAAAATTTGTGATTTTACGATGCTTTATTACAAGTTGTGAGTACCCTAGTTGAATAATTTTTTAAAGTTGTACGGGACTTTGAGTATAAGTTAAGTACTCGTATCTAGGAAACTTCTATTGAGTCTAAAGGCACATTGTGACAAAAAAGGGCCCGGAATAAAACGCGAAATATTTAATAATTCATCAATATTCATTCTTTCGCTTTCAAAGAAACAATTTTCACTTTCACTGTTTTAATATTTTGATCAGCTGAAGAGGTTGAAGGTCATCCTTCAGCGATCTCTCGACCGCCTTTTAATGCTTTGTGCCACTTCATAGGCTTGTGTTTTGGATATAACTGAATCACCATACGCCTTCTCCAACATTCGCAATGGTTCCGCACACGAAATTTGATCAGAAATTTAAAATTTGAGAAAAACTCTTTGTACGATATTTTTATCCATTGTAAAAAAACGCACTACGGAGGTGTACCGACTTAACAGCTGCTGTAAACAAACTGGTTGAAAGACCGCGCTCATATTTTACATAGTTATTAAGGACAGTCCTACAAACTAGACTTTGTTAAAAGATCATTTACCCGGGGGATTTAAATAGATTTTCCGGATGCTTTTTGGACACAATGTATACATTACCGTGGTAAATTTGCCACTAAACGAAAAAAGAACCCTATATTCGATATTAAAATTTCTAACGTTTCCAACAGCAACAAGAAAATTTGTGCATATGTTTAGGATTCTCAATTCCCATTTACGAATTTATTTAAAATAAAGTCAAATTTATTATCAACACTCTCTTAAGAAACTTTACAAAATTCTATGCTTTTGCATATGTTATTATATAACAACTTTAATTAAACGGCAATAAACATAATTTTATGACAATAAAATAAAATAAATTAAAAATTCAAGAAGTACATTACGAGGCAAAGCATTTTTGATATACTTTTTCAAGCTTTCTACAATTTAAATATTAAATTGCAACCAATTGGCTGGGTTTGTAACGGTTATCTGTTCAACATCCTCAACTGAAACGCCTCTGGCGAACATGCGTGGCAGAATATTCATATAAACGTGGTGATAGCCATGGCCGCCATAAGAAGTCTGATATTGAATAAATATTATATTAGTAATATGACTTACTTTGAAAATTCATAAAACTTACCAAACGATGTTTCGTGTGTATATCATGTGACAATAAAACTCGATTCACCAAACCCTCTTCCAGCAATTTCAGCACATTCGATAGGCGCTGGCCATCCGATGGCATGTCAACAGTGGAATTCAGCTGATAGAATGAGCACTCAATACCGAAGAGATCGTATTGAATATAGCTGCCGAGCTTGGCGAATTCCAGCACTTGATCGATGTCCAAGAGGGTGCCTAACAGTAAAAAAGCAATTTAACCTAATCAATAACCATAAATTTACTGCCAACTCACGATCCACATGCGACATGATGGCTTTGTCAGCACGACCGCCGGCCTCCAAATAGAGACGCATTATTTCGAAAGGCGCCTCTGCATCACGACCAGGATGGAAGGAAACACCACAGCCGAGCACTTCCTGTATTTCGCCGGTGGCGCGTATGGCACGTTTCTCAAAATCTGCGCACGAAAAACATTTATACTTGTATGTAATAATATTATTATTTGATGTCTCTCTCTCAGCACTCTCACTCACCATGCAGTGGATAAACACTGCCTACTTCACCAATGTAACCACACTTGACCATGCCCACACCCTCCACTTCAACACCAGTAATGATTTCTCTCGAATACAAATCGGTCAATTGCTCCACAGTCATGCCCAAGTGATCCTTTTCCTGCAGATTGTGCACATAGTGTCCGGTGCCGGCGATAACATGCACACCTGTGCTCTTCGCCACATCCACCATAAGTTCGAGGTTGCGTTTCAATCCATGCGAACTATTTTCCACAATTGAACCACCGCCGTACTTCTTATACAGTTGTATGTCTTTCCTGACCGCCTCGTGTGCCTCCTCGTCATGGAAGTGGATATTTTCGTGCGATGAATAGGGATACTGACGAACGTAGCCTACAGTTTCCAGGCTAATTTTCTGCTTCAGATATGGCTTGAACTCCTCTGGTGGTTCACAATAGAAACCTTCAAAATCCAATGCAAGATGCTCATGGGTGAGTGTACGGCCAAGTAGATTGGGATCGATGGGTCCGAGAACTGTAAGACAACAAGTGTTTAGCTAAGTTTACAATGTCATAATGGCATGTTTAATTAAGGTGGGTGCAGAGATGATGAAATGGCGCTAAGTTGTATGGAATGATGGTACGCTATGGGATTTTATGAGAAACTCTAACATTCTCTATTTACCGATCTGCGGTATATTTTCTTAATTTGCTCTTTGGATTAAGGAGAGAAACGTTAAGGGTTTAACCGTCACAACCTCAAAAAAATTATGATACCAAAGCTACCTGGGGATTTCAAAAGTGGAAACTATGTAGGCAAGACTTTCGGACTCGCGGAAACAATAATGTAAGCTACAGTAGATATATCTTAATCTAACTAACTTATTACTCTCAACATCACACTGCTTAGGACCACAGAGTTCTTATGTATACAGGGTTTGTCCGGAAAGTAATAGAACTGGTTTTCTGCCGCCGCGACTGTACTTCGGAGCGTGCGCGCGCCAACTGGATACGGTAGAGGTCGTTCCTAGCTAACGAACGAGCGGCTGGTTAGTTGTCTCCGAATACATGGACAGTCAGGACAAACATTTTCGAGCGATATGTTTCTGTGAGTGCAAGTCGAAAATGCAGCGTTCGTTAGAGCAAAGGTACGCGACTAAATTCTGTGTGAAACTCAGTAAATCTGCGACAGAGACGTTTGATATGATCAAATGGTCATGAATCTTTGAGTATGATCCCGAGACAAAGAAGCAATCTTCCGAGTGGCACACGGCGGCGTCTACTCACGTCTCCTACACATCAAAGGCATCGTCCACCATGAATTTGTTCCTCCTGGACGAACCGTATACGCCAAGTTTTATGGTGGAAGTCTTCAAAAGACTCAAACGAAGGCTCAATCGGGTCCGACAAGACGACGCAGCCTATTTTGAAAGTTTTTAAGGAATTGTAACGCTGGTTCATTAATTTTTTTTTATAAACCAACTAAGTCCTGTTACTGTGAATAAATCCCTATTTTTAATTAGCGAAAACGCTCTCACCCGTTTAAAGCAAAAGGTAAAATGTGTTGTGGAATACAAGGTCGTAGATTTCTGGTATATTTTGTTGGAGTATACAACTGGAAGTAGGACGATATTAGTTATTAGAATCGGCTTAAAAAAGCTTTGACACACACCTAGGTAAGGTACGCATATACACATGAGTATATCCAGGTTCTGGTTAAGATCCACTATGCAAAGTTCACATTTGGTCAGTTAAAAGATCGGGTTTTTTGTATTGCCAAGAGCTATTAGGTGTGATACAACGGATCCTCATTTATCGGCCTTTCAGCACTCTGATTGAGGTGACTAATTTCGATTCCAATTCAAGTTGCCCGGTTGACTGACGATCGCCCTCAGAGGTTTCTACCTCGGGGTTTTAGTTTAACTTTAACCAATAGCGTCTGCTAAATTTTAAACATCGGAATGATGATTTAAATTAATTACTTTTTAGAAAGAATTGGGTCAGCAAAAGCAATGCCCTCTAGCTATCGTGGGCATTGTTCACTCAATATTATTGTTTCAAACCAATATCTCTTAACAATATCTTCAGGAATATCTCCATACCAGTGTATACTCCAAAAATATTTTGTCGCAAATGAACTGTTTTGTATAAGATTCATGAGGTTTATCAGTGGTGGCGTTAAAGGATTACTTGCATATAAAATATGTTATTTGAAATACTACTTTAGGTTTTGTTAAAACATACACCGCACCATAGGGCAATAATATAGCACTTGGAAATTTTGCAAGAAAACTTAAAACCAAAGTGATAATACATATGGAAAATCCGAATTTAATAGGTTATTTTGTCAGTTAGGAATAAACAAATGGTATTAGTACTTCAAAGAAGTCACTAAAAGGATTTAAACTTGGAAAAAAAATGTTATTTTGCAAGCTATGTACCTCAATTTTGCTATACCATACTTTTCCAAAACTTTTATTAAAATACAAAGGTATTTATTTTTTTGTAAAAAAATAATTTAAATACATCTCAAGCGTTTAAAAAAATTATACAGTAAATAAAAATGAGAAACCAAAATGTCACTGAGACCTTTCTCATTATTAAATTTTACACATGATACTATAGCCGGTCATGTGACCAGCTACTTTTCACTTACTAATATTCATACACATGTATGTAAGTATGTAAAATAATTAATTTGAGCTGTAAACAGCATCTTTATTGTAATTAGAATGCAATAAACTACGTAAAGCAAATGAATTATGCATTTTTCTCACCAGTTTGAACAATTGGCATTTTCAGTTATTTTGAGTAAAAAAAAACACAACAAACAAACTAGAATTTAACACTTATTTTTATCAGCGCTAGAATTTACGAAGAAGTGATCGCTTTGCCCGCTTCTATAATACTGTAAGGCTTCAGCTAACGCTGAGTGGGATACTGGCTCCAAGTTAAACGCTGAGACAAGCAGTCGAACGAAGGAAAATCCAAAACAAATATACAAAAACAGAAAAACAACCATAGATTAAGGCAGCAAGATGCAAATAGAAATTAAAACAAGAATAAAATATTGTTTGACATCAATACATACATACATACATAAGCATTTGAACTCATTGCACAGCTGATGTTGCGTTAATATGCGTGTTTTATTATGATTTCGGTGATAAGAAATTCGTATCTATATGATATTGAGTCCCACTAGGAAAGTAGAAACTTATGAGAAATGTTAAAGGAAGATTTGTTGCACAACATTTTAGTAACGGGTGATTCAAGTATAGGTACTTTTTTCAATACCCACACAAGAGTCGTGTCAAGCTGTCATGTTACTTTTGTTCAGTATTGTTTGTCATTTCATTGAAAGACTTACGCTTGAGCAACCTTTACAAATCGTTAAACTTTATTATGGAAATTCACGTTTTGTAAAGACTGTGTTTCGCGCGCTTCGCTCATCTTTTGGTCGGCATAATCGGCCTACTGAACGTACTATTCGCAACACTACCACCCATCTTGAGCACCAGCATTCATTATTGGATAATACTCGATCGAATAGACCACGTCCAGCACGCAGTGAAGAAAACATAGCAGGCGTAACTGAGAGTGTGCACGAAGACCATGAAGAGTCGATTCGGCACCGTTCGCAGCAACTCGGACTGCCGTATGGAATGACTTGACGCATTTTATGCTGAGATTTTAAATTGAAAGAGTACAAAATACAGCTTGTGCAAGAACTGAAGCCGCCCGACCTTCCCAAGCGACATCAGTTTGCTCTATGGTTCCAAGAAGATCCAACATTTTCGAACCAAATTTTGTTGAACGATAAGGTTCATTTCTGGCTCAATGGGTATATAAATAGGCAAAATTACCCCTTGCCATGATAACCGACTATTTGAAGAAATGTAATTGAAGCTCGATAATAAGTCTGTACATCCCAATAACAGACATAGATATAGTCAAAACAGAAAGTATTATAAAAATGAGTGCCAAGTCGGACAACGTGTTTATAGTTTTATAAACGTAATAAAAATAGTATAATTAAAACTTTAACAACAATAAAAATATCGTTATTGAAAAATAATACTACAATATTGCTTCACAGAGTGGATCTTGAAAAATTATATACATAAGTACTTCTAAAGAGCACAGTATATACTAGTAAAATATGAGAGAATAAATTAGCGTTTTTAGAGATAAATAATTTCGAAGAAACGATGTTCCTTTTATCTACTTTTCTAGTCAACGTCAATCTCCCGAAATAAGTCACGTACACTTTTCTTTACACCTTTCTCCGGACCACCCACAACTTCACGGAATATTATTTCGAATATCGTGCATACATAAGAGCCGAAAAATTAATTAGAGACTGCATGTGAATTACTTTTTTCAATTTATGCAAATTGACAGACACAATGCATCTTATTGATCAGATTGTGGGGTCATTATTGATATGAGAAATGTTAATAGTAATTTATGTACAGTGTGGTCCGTTTATAAGAAACTGTTTTTGAAATATGGGCATACTTAGTACACTTACATATCGTCACCTGAAATGCAAAATAACGTAACAACATTTTCGAAATTTTACACGTGGCATGAAATGAAAAACGAAATAAAATGGAACGTGAGTGAAAAAAAAATTTAATATTGGTTAAAACTGTTTTATATCTGAGGGCAGAACCTGAAAATGTTGGACATACTTATGTAATATTATGTATGTAATTTGAAGTAGTGAATCGTAATCCATAAGACACTCAATTTCGAATTTTTTGATGATACGTTATTTTGCATTTCAGGTGACGATATATACAAAAATTGCATATGAGGTGTGTTCAAAAAAATAACGGTAATTTAAAATTTAACATTTCCGGGAATATTATACTCCCTACAATACACAATTTTCAATAAACCGATTGTCACATTCGCTGTGTGGCTTTGTGGTGCCGTCCTGTTTGAACCACACAACGTCCAAGTCCATATCATCCAATTCGGGCCAAAAATATTCGGTTATCATTGAGCGGTAGCGATTCCCATTCACAGTAACGTGCCGGTCTTGATCATCACGGAAGAAGTACGGCCCAATGACGCCGCCGGCCCATAAACCGCACCAAACCGTAATTTTTTCGGGATGCAATGGTGACTCATGGAGTACGTGTGGATTGCTGCCTGACCAATAACGCATATTTTGCTTATTGACGAAACCATTCAGCCAGAAATGAGCCTCATCGCTGAAGATGATTTTTCGATGAAAACCCGGAACGTTTTGTACTGTGTCTGTAGATTAAAATTTTTCCACTATGCACTTAATTGTTGATCTGACAGGACGATTATGACGAACATAAATTGAACGTAGCGCTCTTAAAGTTGAGGCCACTGACTCCGAATTTCGGTAGTAAATTTTAATAATTTCGTTGTTGGATCGTATATCTTTCCATTTGCTGTCCCTGTTGGTCTACTCTTGTAACGTTCCTATTGAAAAAGCCGTTATAAGCGTGGCGATTTTCGTTTGTTAAAATCTCACAGAGTCTTCATATACATATGCGAGATATAGCTCAGAATGACTTTTTCCTATTTCCAATAAGTAAAGATAAGGTAAAACTTGGTAAAGAAAAGCTAAAGGCTCTCCCAAAATCAAGTTTGAATAGTGTTTCGACGAAGAAACGCTATCATAAGTGAATAATATCGTATGAACACTATTTTGAACATTAATGTAGACGAATGATTAACATTTTTTTTTTCAAATAAAGAAAATTCTAATTATATTTTGAACACCTCGTATTTATATTCTGAAAAAAAATAATGTTGTCTTATGCCTTTGGAGCCTATTTTTATAGCAAAGTATTTAGCAGAATATTGTTCACTTGCTTTAGAAGATGTTCCTTTTAATATTATAGCTTTTATTATTATTTTGTTTTTTACAAGTATTCAGCGCTATTCAAAGTTCAAAGCTTGTCAAAATCATATAATACAAAAGATTCTCACAGCACACGGAAAATTGTAAATAATAAATGAAGCCCAGCCTTTCTGATTGTGTGTCATGTTATTATGCCTGGCATACAAACAAGAACTTTCGCCGAGAATTTCGTCCGCAGGAGGGAGGAAATTGTCTGCGCTGTGATGGGTGAAAGCACTCGAATTTTTACGATCATATGATTGTGCTGATAACTTATTCAGTCAGCAATATTAACACACTGTTTTTCTTAAATGTTCTAATTATTTTTAATATGCAAAGACAAAAGATAAGATATTTTATCTATTACAAGAGATAAAATGTATTGTGGTTAGAGGTACCAGCAATACGTCAAACTTTCGTATAGCAATAAACCCTTTTACTCTGAGTGATTTCAACATGCAAAAGCAAAACTTCAAAGAAATATCCCATTAGCCCATTAGTCGTGCGCAATAGTATGAAAGTCGAATGTATCCGGATGAGGATCTGTCAGTGACAGAAAATTATGAAAGAAAGTTTAACGTTTTGACATACGACAGCCATTTGTGTTGTTTACAGTAACTTGAAATATTCTTCTCGACCAAAAAATGAAATGAAATCAAGAACATTTTCATGCGATTAATTTTTACAACTTCGTTGAACTCAGATCACTTCAAGACGAATTTCGAGAAGGTCGTTCATGATCAATTGTTATTCCGCCGAAGACGGATCACTCTTCACCGCGAAGATGCGAGCTCTCACATATCGACTGTAACAACTGCATTTTTGAGCACTCAGAACACCAATTTGTTAAGTCATCCAGTCTTAACTGGTCCCCAATGACTTCTTTTTAATCCCGTATGTAAAAAATAAACTAAGAGGTAAACGCCTGAAGAGGCTTTTGATGCGTTCAGAAGGCATATTTTGGAGATACCTCAATCAGAGTGGCAAACGGACTCCTAATATTAGTGGACACTTTAGAAATAAATGATGCAGAAATATTAGCATAAAAATGGCATAATAGCGAGGCATGGACTTAAACATTAGGCCTTATTTAAGAATAATATAATAGGTGTTGTGTAAGAATTGACCCTGTTCTGTTTCCGAACAAATGGATCATGTTAAAAATTAAGAAATTATTTTTCAGAGATAGACAGACCGTTTCTAGGGTGGTTACAGAGCTGTGAATAGTAAATAATTTCTCAAGTAACTATTAATTTAAAAACACATTGCCAGCTTTTACCGGTCTTCTACCGGTTAATACTGAAAATATCTATAAACCATCACCAACTCATACTTTATTAAGAAATTGCATTAAACAAAGTTTTATAACTGTAACTAACACTGCAAATGGAATTATTTCACCTAAACTTAAAAACAATTAAGTTATCCGAAGGAAGACACCTTCAAGAGGGAGAGAAAATTTTACAAAACTTCAAATATTTTCAAAAGTATTTTTTCCGTCATTTAGAGTTATTCATTTTTTCATTTTTCATAAAATAACCGCACCTCATACCGCTTTAAAAGAGATTTCTATTACTTTAGACGACTTAAAGAAAAATTAAATCATACCAATGGAGTTCGGAGAGAAGCAATCTTGTGACGGCTTTACGTTCGATACAACCTCGAGTTCTAAGATTGATTTTCCCTGTGGTGATCCTGAATCGAGAAGAAAAGCTGAACACATTGAGAAGCCGGAGAAATCGGAGGAATCAGACGATCCATGCGCGAACATGGTCTCGACCTCATCTTCTTCATCCACTAACACAATGCTGAGTCAATATTTCGGTTCCGAATGTCACAAGCGCGATCACACTCGCAAAGAGCCGCCCAATATTGGATATGAGTTGAATGTGGCCAAAGCCATTATGCAACAATATAGCACCATTAGTGGTGATAATTTGTAAGTGATCGTCTTTTAATCTCTAAGAATTTATGAACACACCTATTTTTTTTATAGATTTGACCACTTAGCCGACATTATCAAGCGAGTTATTGACGAACGTCCACCCAACGTAATAGATTTCTTCGAGGAATTTAGTCGCAATGTGCGTGAACAAAAGTTGCATTTACCAGAACGATTTCCACCGGACGGAGTCTTCGAAGAATCGCGTATTTATCGTGTGGCGAAAAAATTTCTTTTGTCTATGAAGGTAAAAATACACACTTAACAAATAGTTTAATTAGATTGTATACTGAAGGGAGACATACATTATTATCCAAACCAATTTACGCAACAAGTTTTAAGTTATAGTTTCTTTATTTCAGTTACCTGTACCCGAACCGAACGAGCTGCAGGTCGCTGATGAAATGGCCACTGTCGAGGAGTCCAAATCTGCTATTTTAGAAGGTTTGAAGCTCGACATATTGGATTTGAGTCGCTTCATAACCTTTAACGAACGTGTGCAGCATTTGCAATTCTTCTGGAATCAATGTGGTTTTGGTATCAATTCCGATGATATTTTCCAACTCGCTTGTGCCATGGATCGTTTGCAGACACATCCTTCTATAATGCAATGTCGCTTTTGGGGTATGATAAATGGTCTCAAAGCGTCGTATTACATTGTAGAAGCTTCATTATCCCATGAAGAAGTGCTATCGCGCGTCGATCAAATGACGGAAGAATTACAAGAAAAACATAAGGATATGCTGTCGCGATTAGTGTCGGGCACAAAACCGCTGCCTACATTTGTTGGACCCGAATTAACGCCCGGAAAATTAGGTTGGGATGATCATCCAATTGAAGAAATTGAGAAAATGGTACCGGCGGCTGCACCCATACCACTGGCTGAGTCTAAAGAAGTTTTCAATATACCGCCAGAAACTGTCGGTACCGGTGCAAATCGATTTTCATATTTTGTAGTGAACTCAGTCTCGGATGATTGGATGGAACTGCCAATGGTAACACCGTCTCAAATTAAAGTATCACGGGAGATAAAGAAATTCCTCACGGGCGATCTTGAAGCTGAAATTCAATCGTATCCCTGCTTTCCAGGGAAAGAGAAACATTATCTACGCGCGCTCATAGCTCGAATAACAGCTGGTACCTACATTGCACCCCATGGCTACTATAGAACAATAACCAAGAAAGAGAGACGTCTTTTCGATGGTATCGAAGATGATGAAGAGGAGGAGGAAGAGGAACCATCTCTTCTAGGCGAAGACGAGGAGGATATTATTGGTAAGCATTGCGGTTAAGCAAAGTTAGTATGCAAATTATTTTAAATTTCGAACTCAGCAGATAATGACATAATGCTATTAAAGAACGAAAAATATGTACCAGAATCCTTAGAGTCACTCACAAACCTTCACAAGTGGTTACATGTAAGGCCAAATCTATTGCGTCAGGGGCGTGTGCTCTGGTATGATGAACTGAAAGCACATAAAACTCGTGAAAAAGAATTAGAACGTCTGCGGAAACTATTGCGTATGGAAGAAATGGGCGAAGAGGAAGACGATTTGGACCAGGAAGAAGAGGAGGAAGAGGAAGACATGGAAGGTGAAGAGCTTTCCGTACCCGAAGAAGGACCGCCCATACTGCACCCCTGCTCTAATGATCTCAGTGATCAATTCACTATGCCATGGGTGACACGTTTCACCAGTAAGTATACGAATCGAAATGAACGTATACTCATCCTCCAATCCAATGTCTGGCCGGGTGCTTACACCTTCACCTTTGAAAAGTTGTGTGAGTCAATATATGTGGGTTGGGGTCATAAGTATGTCGCGCGTAATATGGTATTGAAACATCTGCCACCTGTTTTGGAGGAATATCCGCATGGGGAGGAAGACTTCATCGAGACAACCGATCCAACACCAGAAGAGGAGGAAGCCTATCGTTTGAGTTTAATTAAGAAAGTAAAGAAGGTGGACGAAGAACATTTGGATGAATATGACGATGAACTTTCGCCTGAAACAAATACTGAGGATGAAGATGAAGCATGATTTATTGAAATATTTTTTCTTTTTAGTTTAACAATTTTTGAAAACGTTTTATAAATGAGATGAAATGAAATTTTATGAATTACATATTTGTTTTGGTCACTTAAAGTCTCGTCTTTCGTTTTCCGAACTTTAAGCATTCAAAAAAGTGAAAACCCGGCAAATCTTTATCTGCCTTGTTTTCTAAAAATGAGTTTTCTGTTTGTTATTGAAGGCTTTCTGGATTTCAATGGAACTTGCACAGGTTTTGGAAGCTTTTCTTGAGTTTCTTCGACTGGCGTTTCTTTGACGACCACTCCTTGCGCCTCTCCGCTTGTCTCCTTGTATTCCGTTTCTACTGCTTCTTTTGAACCTTTTGCGGCTTCCTTTGGACTTCTTGCGGCTCCGTTCTTACTTCGTGCTGCTGTGGTTGGTTTCAATTCGTTTTCTTCGTTGTCGTTTGATAATTTTTTCATCTCGGTTAAGGTGAGTTGTTGAAGCGCAGTCTTGGAACGTTGTTCTAGAAAGTACAGATTGTAAGTGAAAACTTAGTACGAAGCTCGAAGACTTAGAATCCAAATCTTTCAAATTTTTTTATGGACCAAGATATGACTTTCAAAAAACATGAAATATATGCTCACAACGTTTTTTTTCTCTTAGCACTTACCAAGTTCCAAATTATAAGCTAATGGCAACCACACACATTCCGATAATGTATCATTCACATTTAGACCAACTTTGGTTAGTTTTTCGATAAGTGTAAATACGCTACAGGCATTATGCTCAGTATCGTCGGGCAATAAACGTCGTTCGGCCGACATACCGCACTCTAGAGCACGTCCGTAAGCCGACGCATAAGTATTACAACCAGTAAGTAGAACCACAACTCTGCGAGCAAAAATATTAAAGTATAAACTAAATCATATAAAATTCTCTCTTTCATCCCGCAACCCTTCTATACCTCTTTAAATGCAATTCGTTCAAATGACCCGCCAGTATTGCCGCCAAACCTACAGCACCAGCACCCTCGACTACGCACTCCTCTTCCACAACTAGCCGCAGCATTGCCAACGCCACCCAAGGGTCACGCACCAACACCAACTTGTCAATCAAAACGGCAACCATGGAAAAGGCATTACAGCCCACCTTGGGCACCAGCAAACTTTCAGCCAGCGACTTATTTGGTGGCGTATAAGTAGGCATCTCATTCTCCATGGCTCGTTGGAAACTCGGGCACTTTTCCAACTCTACACCCTGTAAAGTAAATGTTTAGTTACCACTGAAGACTTGCAGTTCAAGTACTCACAATAATTTGTGTCTGCGGTGATACCGTCTTAACGGTTGTGGCAATACCCGCTATAAGTCCACCACCACCAACTGGCACCACGATAGCGTCGATTTTCGGTACTTGCCTTAGTATTTCAAAGCCAATCGTACCGTTACCGGCAATAATATGTGGATGATCATAGCTATCGATATATTCCAATTGTCTGTCTTTTGATAAAACCAAAGCAACTACTCGGGACTCTGAAATGTCGCGACCCTCGGTGATAACATGCGCATTGTAAGACCGGCATTTTTCAATTGTCGTCGTGGCGGTGCAAGTAGGCACCACAACTGTAATGGGAATTTTGAGCAGATTGCCTTGATAACTTAAGGCCTGTGAAGAGGAGATGTTATAGCGTAACCTCGATAGGTTAGTTTAAATAATTATCATATTACCAAAGCGTGATTTCCCGTTGATGCAGATATAACACCAATTTGCTTCTGTTTATCGGAGAGTAGCAGTAAGGCATAACGTGCTCCTCGTACTTTGAAACTATGATGAAGATAATATTAGTTTGTTAGGTTAAGTTGAGTGAGAACTAAGTTTTGGGATAGCCACTACAGCACTGAGCAACTATCAAAACGGAGTACGACCTTTACATTTTCTACAACGAATGGCATTGACGCTGAATATGTTGGTACACATCGTTCTACAGAATAATTTTATTTTAAGATTTTTTCTCTTTATCGAAATGAAACCTTGTCATGTATTGCCACAATTGTAGCCTCATTTTACTCACCTGCCCGTCGGCTGCATGAATTCTTTCTTGAAAAAAACCTCCATATTGTATTCAATACATTTCACTGCACGCTAAAAAATTGATTACATGAAAATGTTTACTCTACAATTATAAGAATAATCTCTAAACCTTACCGTACACGGCGTCTTAGTCACTTCGTCCATCAAAAGCAAATCAGCCGTTGTGATGTCGTCAAAGGATACTTCACGCGGTTTCTTTGGATCGCAATGGGTATCAATAATATCGTCATCCATTATAAAAGAACTATTGCATATATCTTCATAATGGTAATAATCGTAGTAATTAAGTCGGAAAATTATAAAAAAAATGAAAATATTAAATATCTTGAAAGAATGTTAAAAAATTGAAATTTGAAATTTGAAAATCAGTTTTTATGTCTTTCCAAATTGTCTACGTAAAGTAGTTTAGTTATACTATTTATTAATTTTTTTATATTTTTTGTAGAAATGAGTCAATGGCCGAATACTCAATGTATGTACTATATATTTATCTTCTATAATGTCTTAAATTATAACCTGTAAATTACAATAAAATATAGTGTAACTAAAGATAAAACCGTAGTTTTATTAGAAATTAGTTTACTCATTTAACTAAATAGCCTTAATATACTTTAACATTTTGCTGAGGATATAATATGTTTCTACTTCATTCGATAATTCTATTGCGCTTAATTCTAAAATTTTTCACATTATTTACAATCTATCGTGTGACAATAAACTCAAGATTGGCATTGATGCTAAAATAATGAGTTGTCAAAAAGTCTTGCGGTATTTTTATTGAATTTTTTTTTTTATTGAAATTGAAATGAATTTTTGATGACTCATGCCCAGCTCTTGACCGATGCTACGGCTGCTACTATGCCGGTCTCTTTCGACCAATTCAGCGATTTTATTGCAATTTTCGACGACAGGCCTTCCGGAGCGTGGCGCATCTTCGACCACCTCTACACCAGAACGAAAGCGTTGAAACCATCGTTGTGCGGTGGAAATGGAAACTGTATCGGGTCCATAAACTGCACAAATTTTATTGGCGGCTTGAGATGCATTTTTGCCTTTATCGTAGTAGCACTGTAAAATATGCCGTATTTTCTCTTTATTTTGCTCCATGTTTGCGACGCTATAACTCACGAACAACTTAAAATAAACGACAATCAATCAAACACGTGTTAGCGCGTGAAATGAGCTTTCCAAAAAGGTATAGCATGAGCCGATGCGACGAATAAAACTAGAACTACGCGCTTTCAGCGCCTACTAGCGAAAATACCGCAAGACTTTTTTGACAACCATTATCAATTTGTCCATTAAACACATGAAAGCATTTGATGTATAAGATTTGTAATATATGTATGTACAAGTATATCACCATTTACTTAAATTAGCATTATACATATATACTTTACTACTTAATTAATTCAGTTAAACCTAAGATCTAATTGGCAAGTCTAAGGGATGTAGCCTTTACAGTCGGCGAGTCTCTTCACTGTTGTCCAGTAGGTTAATAACGTGTATATTGGGATGGCAGCTTAGGCGATTAAGATATCTTGAACTACAAGTAAGTTTCTTGATCTCGCACTTCACCATGTTTATTTCAATGCCTTTGTGTAAGTTAATATTTTTGAGGTACCACGGAGCGTTTGGATAAACCAGAGTGTTTTTGACTGATATCTTTAAATTGGTTCTTCGTTCGATTTACTTGCAGTACCCCAGATTTGAATTCCATATGCCCACATCGGTTTTAAACTGCTTTCCATTGGGAATCTTTGGTTTGGGATCCATTAACCAGTACATTTTTTTCGTCTTGATTTTAAGCAAATCTCGTTTGATTTTTATATTTTGCTGCCATGTTAGTCTTCTGTATGAGTGCAACTTGAGGTACTTAGCGCTAATGCATTTTGGGATAATTGAGATAGACGCTGGGGCAATCTAATATTTTCACGATTTGTTTCATTTTCATTTTGTTTCATTTATCATTCCAATTTCGTAGCCAGGATTCTACTACGTGCAGTTGTATCTAAATGTAAAAATAGTTGCATTCTAGGTATGACCTAAAAAATAGGTAGAGTGCAGCTGGTAGTTTCACTTTTATTTTAAATAACAACCCATTGTGTCAAACCCTATCAAAAGCTTGTTGAATGTCTAAGAAAACTGCCGAACAGTACTGTTTTTCTTCCAGACATTTTAGTTTGGTCTCAATCGAATAAAATCTTAGTAGCATCATGTATGACCTAAGCTATGTTATTGTCATGGCAATCTATGAGAACACAACCTTTATTACAGAGAACATAAATAATAAAGAAGGTTGATATTATAGGGATTTTGATGACATTTGTTTTTAGAAATGATTGGAAAAAATTAAATTTCGTTTGTTTGTACGAAGTTTTGTTTGTGATATGAAATCGTTTAAAATCTGCAAAAGCCTTTGGAGTGTTTTTTCACTAAAGGTCGATAATATCAAAAAATTTAAAGACGCAGTGCTTAAAAATCTTTGTACTGGCATCAGAGAGAGAGAGAGAGAGCAGATGATTTCAATATCCTTTATTGATCGACTCAAAGTTAATATTTTGGATTTGAAGTGTATCAGTGCCAGCAACACACCAAATTACCTGAATAGTTTGCAAAAACTTCCGTAAAAAGATCTTTGAAAATGTAGCTAAGGACCCTACATTCGTCAAACATATCATAACAGGTGACAAAAGTGAGTTTATAAATATGAAATCGAAACTGTCAACAATGATCAGGAATGAAAGGAAACCAAAAAACCAATGTTCGCTGAAACACTCTAAGCCAAAGCTTGTAACAAGTGTATGAAAAATTAAACTAAGCATACTTACATTGGCTAAGGAGATTATTTCGAAGGGAAGGAGCGATAATAAAAATTTTATTAAAATACGTGAAACTGTATATTTTTGCAAGTCCGTTTCATATCTGATTAGGTGGTTCCTATGGTATGTATATTTATCTGCCATTAAATCACATTTACGCTATTTATTCTCTTATTTTCGAATAAAATCAGAATCCTTCTTGAACTCTAAAATTGTCTATTTTTATTTATTTATTTACATCTACATCTGTATATATGTACTTTTTTTAAATATCAAGAAAATATATATTTTGGAATATATTTAAAGATCCTTTTATTAATGTCTTAATACAAATTTACATTTTTAATTTAAAAGTTTATTTGTGCAAAAAAATAAATTTAGAAACCTTTGCTGCATTCCCCATATTTCTTCACATACTTATAAATAGTAAACAAAGTATTTAAATAAGTGTATAATTAAATTAAATTCATTAAGAAGCTACATTGTTAAGTATGGCCATGGGCTCCTCACTGAACTCAACATTTGTATAATGCTTCTTCAATTCATTCTTCAATTCCATACTATGGGACCAGTCACGAGTCTCACAGACGACTTTAACCTATTGAGCGAACAATAATTTATTAGTGAAAAGTAGGAAGTAGGTATCTATAAGAGTAAAAGGTTTCCGTAAAACTCACCGACACTGTGTATATATCTCTGAGCCAAGCGCGCTCGTGCATTATATCCTTGATGGAGACACCTAAGTGGGAAAGTAGTCTGCACAGATCATATATACCACCAGGGCGATCACTAACTTCGGCTTGAAACTTCACTAGACGACCTTCGGCGGCTAGACCACGCTCCAAACAGCGTCCAAATACAGTGGTATCTATATTGCCGCCACATAAGAGAATCACAACCCTACAGAAATTTCAGTATATTATTCTACAAACTCTTTTCCTTATCAAGCAACATGTAATTACTCACTTTTTGCCTTTCAATTCATTCAACTGTCCCGCCAGTACAGCGGCCAAGCCCGAAGCACCTGCTCCCTCCACCACACACTTCTCCTCCTCCACCAAACGTAGAATGGCCAATGCAATCCATTCCTCCTTCACCACCACCATCTTATCGATGAGCGGTAGTGCCGTCACATAAGCATTGTAGCCGACTTTGGGTACTGCTAAGCCATCGGCTAACGTATTATTGATGGGTGTGTGTATGGGTCCGTTATTTTCCATTGCTTGCGAAAAGCTGGGACACTTCTCAGACTCAACGCCCTGGCGGATAAAGTAAGATCAAAATTTATATACCTTTAGCATATCTATTTATCACAAATACATTCTCACTACTTACAATAACGGTAGTGTTCGGCGATAAAGCTTTAATTGCGGTTGCAATGCCGGCTATAAGTCCACCACCACCAACCGGTATAATCACAGCATCTGGATTGGGCACCTGTTCCAATATCTCTAGACCGATTGTGCCTTGACCAGCCATAATTTGCGGATGATCATATCCATTGATGTAGAGCATACCCTTATCTTGTGCCATTTTCATGGCGATCGTTTTAGCTTCACCCATATCATTGCCTTCCACAATTACGGTTGCCTTGTAATTGCGACATTTTTGAATCTTCATTATGGGCGCAGCTTTTGGCATTACGACTATGACGGGTATATTTAGCTTCCAGCCATGATAGCTCAACGCCTATACATGCGATGATTTTGAATTTGTTAGTGGTTGTTTATTCGATTTCTACTTGTATTAATTTTTATTGAGATAAACCAACCTGTGCATGATTTCCAAGCGAGGCGGATATGACACCAGTCTTCTTTTGTTGTTCGGAGAGGCAGAGAAGAGCGTACCTAGCACCACGTTCTTTGAAACTAAAAGAGAGAGAAAAAATATGAGATATAAGCAAATCTATATAACAAATTATCTGTGTGGATCCGGGACAACAAGCGTGCGACTTGATTTCAAGTGCCAATTAGAGATCATTCTTACAAAAACGAACTCAAAGCTCGGTTATGCCAAATATTTCTAATAAAATACAGTTTCTCATTCAATTATACCTGTACCTACTAAGGTTTGGGAAACTCCACAGCAGGTAATGCGAAACGACGCATTCCTAATCTAGAAAGGTTCTGTAGCCATTTAGAGGATCTTAAAACTTGTAGATTAAAAATATGCGGGATAACTACAAAACGATCTGTTTTAAAGACTCAATACGCTCATCAGGAAATGAAGTTAATTTGTTTTACGAAGAAACAAATTCGGATCAGCATCAACGACTCCCTATTGATTGATTGAAAAATGAGGAATGCACCGCGATCTTAAATCTATTGTGCCCTCTCCTAAATCGCAAAGAGACTCACCTAGCCCCAGCACATTGATAAAATCCAATATCCTGCTGGGTGCTAGTGAAGCGATGCGAGCCTTATTCGGAAACATGGATCTAAGGACTTTAAACCTGCGTCTGCAGACTGCTGTGCAGTGAATTAGCAGATGTTCTGGTGTTATAGGCTCCCTGTCGCAGAACTGGCAATTTACGCAAGAAGCTAGGTCATGTTGTTTAAATGTCTCTTCAGCTTCCAGTGGCCTGTGTTAAATCCGACCAGTAGTCTGAGTTTATCCCTAGGGATGATTGCATATTAAAACCTGCTGAGGTTGAACGCCCCCTCTCATTATCAATTTGGCATGCCGCATGCTATGTAGTTGGTGCTAATGCCTCTCTCTACCTACTTCATCCTGCTGGCGGAGCAACTCCTTTATGGTATGGGGACCCACCGCAGTGAAGGGTTAAGGTCCAACCATGTAAGTGGATGGTGCAAAGCGGGCGAGCTCATCAGCCAGTTCGTTCCCGGGCACCCAGATGAGGTGCACTTGTTTACATTCCGCTAGGCTATTCAGCCGTTCTCTGTCCTTCTGCACCAGTAGCGATTTGATCTCACAAGATGAGACTGCTTTAAGTGCCGCTTGGCTATCGCTAGGTATGGTTATACGTTCGTTGCGTTGTAGGTTTATCTCTATGCACCGACTTATGACAAAGACTTTTGCTTGAAAAATTCTCGGAAAACTTTCCATAGGTATGGAGAGCTTGGTGTGTGGTCCTGCGACATTTTCGAGCCGTCAGTATACGACTTGATCATACTATCCCTAAGCAGAAGCTTAACACTGGAATTCTTCCATTCAAAATTGCTGCCAAGGGTAGCATTGAACTTCTTGATGAAGTTAACCTTTTTAGTAATGCTTCCTTTGGTTAATCCTAAGCACGAACTATCATTGGTTACAGGAAAAGCAGTGAAGCGAAACATTTTTCATAAATATTCATCAAAGCATAAGTGTGTGTATATTTATGAGTTAGTAGTATATCACCGATTAAAGTAAGCAATTGCACTTTGGACCTGCCAATCATAAATGCAAATAATTAGTGGAAGACTGTGCTGTGCCGGCAATGAACAAATATTGATAGCCTTAATTAATTTGGAATACACATTATAAAGATAAGGAAAACGGAACTTATTTTCTTTCATATTTTTTGTGCTTATAGATTTTTGAACTCAATAAAAATTACTGTTTAAATTGTTTTTTAAATTGACTTGATTAGATTTTACCTGCCAGTTACTTGCAGAAAGTCTTTCTTCAAATACAAATCCATGCCATAAGAGTCTGATGAAGTGGAACGCTGAAAATGAAAGCAGAAACAAATTTGTATAATTTTTATTAAACATATACAGAAATGTATATATAAAAATGTATAATCAGTATATATAATAATTAAGCATATACACCTAATTAACAAATAGAGTAGATTCTAAAAATTATATTTTCAAAACTTACGGTTACAGAATATTTTAACGCAATACAATTTTTCGAATTTGCTTGATTTATTACTCGAAGGCTCGAAAATCCGCTATGTTTATAACATGTTTGTCGATTAAATATCTACAAATAGTCAGATGCATAGGTCTAATGGTAGGGTGGAGTCTATTCTGGTTGGTTCATCTACTTCACAGTTACCATGAATATCATTATCGCCTGCAAAACATTTCAGGTTTATCATGAAATATGATGTTAGATTTTCTAAGAGATCAAGGCTGAAGGAATGCCTAAAAATCTAGGTGTCTTTGCTGATTTTAAAGCCATTTGGTTATCTGTCACTCCATGTCAGAACATGTTTCGTTAGTAGCAGTGATCTCGCTTGAAAACACTGCAGTGATCTGGCAGACGAAAGGGGATTTTGGTGTCTAATTTTGCAGAAAAGTCACCACCTCCCACTTGATTATATAGTTTGAACCCATGTTGTTGTTGTTGTTTTAACGGAATATCAATCCCCGTTAGAATGGTAAAGGTTATCCAGTCGACGTCATCTAGCGGGAGGCCCAGGAAACGTGCTGTTTCGACGGGGTCGGACCAAAGGGAAATGGGTGTCCCACATGCAGGACATATATTGGATATGCCTGAGTCTATTCTGGATAAGTAGGAGTTTAACCTGCTACAGTATCCAGAACAAAGCTGCGCTAGGGTCACTCGCGTTTCTCGCGGCAACTCGAGCTCTTCGTCTGCGATGGGTGGTGATTTGACTCCAAGAACGCCATTCACTGGAAGAGAGTCGGTAAAGGTGTTGATAGCACCACTATGAATGGCAGTCAGTGCCTGTCGGAAGTTAGTTGAGTCCGAGGTCCGGTCGGCGTATTGTTCTATGTCGCCGATGTAATTAAGGAAATACCTCTTGATGTTCCTAGGAGGCGTTCCGCTCCAAGCAGTTGGCTGCAAGGGTGATTTCTACGGGAGCATCCTAGCAGGAACTGCTTGGAGCGGAGTTTATTATGCTCTTTAACTGGAAGCTTAAGCGTCTCACTATGTAGGTGTTCGATGAGAGACATCAAGAGGCATCCTGTCGCGGTCCGGAGTGCAGTGTTCTGACAAGTCTGAAGTTTCCTTATCTGCGTACCACTGCATCCAGGGGACCAAATTGGTGCAGAGTAATTGAGAACCGTTTAGTCTCCATCCGTATAGATGCTTAGCCCTGCGCGATGTGTACACCTCGCCCTTTTCCAACTCTTCTCCGGAAGGGAAAAAATAGGGACGATTTTCGAATTTCGACGAGTTTTGTTGGTAGTAAATGTAAAATGACGTTTAATGCCTGACTGGCGTTGTTCTAAAGAGTTCTACTAATGCATATATGAATGCTTTCCATATGGTAAGGTGTAGTTCTTTTCCATCATTGGCCACCATACCAATATAACGTTTACCATAATTGGTCCGAAAGTGATGTCTAGAGCTAATGAGTTAGTCGAGGTGTTAATACCCATTTGCTCCCCACCATCAATTTACGGTTTAAAGTGCTGTAGCTTAGCCTTTGCAGTTAAGTTTTGCTTCCATGTTCTGCCTTGTCTAAAGCAGGTAGCTCCCTTTTTTCTAAGATCTTATCATTAGTAAGTACTCTTTTTCTTTACTGACACCGCTTACGCGGTTATAGCCGAGTTAACAGCAGCGCGCCAGTCGTTTCTTTTTTTCGAAATTTGGCGCCAATTAGAGATTCCAAGTGAAGCCAAGTCCGTCTCACCTGGTCCTTCCAACGGAGTGGAGTTCTTCCCCTTCCTCCGCTTTCCCTGGCGGGTACTGCGTCGAACGCTTCCAGAGCTGGAGTGTTTTCACTCATTCGGACGACATGACCTTGCCAGCGTAGCCGCTGCCTCTTAATTCGCTGAACTATGTCAATGTCATCGTTTACCTCGTACACCTCATCGTTCCATCGAATGCGATATTCGCCGTGGCCAACGCACAAAGGACCATAAATCCTTCGCAGAACCTTTCTCTCGAAAACTCGTAACTTCGACTCATCAGATGTTGTTATCATCCATGCCAGGACGGGGGTGATGAGTGACTTTTAGAATTTATTCTTTGTTCGTCGAGAGAGGACTTTACTTCTCAATTACCTGCTCAGTTCGAAGTAGCACCTGTTGGTAAGAGTTATTTTGCGTTGGATTTCGTAGCTGATATTGTTTTTGGTTTTAATATTGGTTCTAAGATACAGGAAATTATCTAGTTTGATGACAGGAGATATTTCGACTTGCCCTCGTTCACTGTCAGACCCATTCGCATTCTTATTCTTTCTGGAGAAAGCAGAACTAACGGCGCAGAGGTTGAGGCTGTACACTCTTATAAAAGACTATGCCGTCTCGATCAGCTTCAGCTCGAATTATTTAAGCATTACTTAAAGATAATATTCTGGACCCAAAGATATTATTACGAACCTAAAGATAATATTCCAGACAAATGTTCGTACATATATTTATGTGTCAGGGCAGTTTTTTCACTCTATATTTTATTCATTGGAATCTGCATTCAGAGCATTTCAATGTAGAATTCCTTTAAAGACAAGCAGTAATTGCTTGCCGAAAAGTAGAACCTTAATTATGTTTACCATTGAAAAAAATTTAATTT
Source organism: Bactrocera tryoni (assembly GCF_016617805.1). Lineage (NCBI taxonomy): Eukaryota > Metazoa > Arthropoda > Insecta > Diptera > Tephritidae > Bactrocera > Bactrocera tryoni. The sequence goes on from NC_052499.1 coordinate 75,414,331, forward strand.
AACCTTTTAATTTAATTTATTAAGGAAATTAGTAAGAATCGAAATTTCAAAATAATTTTTATATTTTCCTAAGTTTTGCGAAAAGCGTAAAAATTGTTTAGTTGCGCTCAAACTAAGACGCCCCTACTTTCGTCGTACTCATTTCTCATTAAGTCGCATTAAGAGTCTTTAGTACATATTACAACAATAAAGAAGATTAATTAATAGCAAGTGTTTTCAATATTTATCAGTAAAATAAATATTTTAATTCACATTTTGAACTTTGCCTCAATTTTTGTATTATATTATTTATATTTTATTGAGTGCTTTAAAAAAATAATCATCAATATGTTTACAAAAGCACTACCAATATCTGCAGTCGAATGCGAAAAAAATTGCATTCAAATTCATTACTACTCACCGGACATGGTGTTTTCGCCACACCATCCTTAATGAGAAAAGCCGCCGAAGTTACATCGTGGAAGGATATTTTCTGTGGTTTCTCAGGATCACAGAACGGATCGAGTACATTCTCTGTAGTATTGAATTTCGTTGGCACTGGTATATCGTGGTTAGGTAAGAGCACTGTACCGCTACTTTTAATTACATATTTAGCTTTTATATTTTTATTACTGTTATCGGCTTTCACATTTGCACTGTCGTTGCCAACCGATTTTGGTACTGCCACTGTGGTTTTAGATGGTGTTTCGCCATTTTTCTCTCCCGAAGGCATGTTTTCAAAGTGTTTAACTTTTACTGCGAACCCACCGAAATATTAAACTCAAATATGTTTTACTTCCGTAATATTAGCACTTAACAGTTCTTACGACTTAACACGACTGATCAATTTTCGTACGAGTATTTACAAATTATAAACTATTAATTTCAAGTACAATAACAATGGCGATGGCGAATTAAATTAAGCGATAGATTAATATTTTCGTATAAACCTTGTATACAGGGTGTAGCAATAAGTACTTTCGAAAGAAAAAAAATACATATATATTAAATAACGCCAGATTTTTTATTAAACCTGCGACAGACAAGTTTGATTTGATTTTTCCTTCGCTTCGGTATAGATACGACTTCCCATTGAACTTTTTTTAGTTTGATTCTATAATGCTTTTAAGTCCGTTGCCAATATAATTATTTTATAATTAATTTCTGAAGTCTTGATGCTCTTTAAAAATATTAAAGATTTTCACAAATCACCCTGTACAGCTTAATCTAGGTGTTTGTATACATATATGTATGTTAAAACATACTCGAGCCATTATAATTGAATTATGCTGATAAGGAAATTTAGCACTCAACACTTGATAGAGATAAGGCCGTAAGTCTGCTTTAGCATCAGTAAAGACCAACCATAAAAACGAAATTGCGACCAATATCAATAGTTACTACAAAATAAGACTGTTAACAGCGTTTTCCAGTAGTGGAAAGTTTGCACTGCCGTAAACGTCCTGAAAATTGCATTATGATTTTCTTTAGAAATGATTCTACGATTTTATTATGATTTGACATTGTCTCAGTTCTGTTAAACGATATCAGAACAGGTAATTCCAATCCCTGAAGATGATACCATGAAATCCCGACATGGGAAGTTAAAAATTAAGGCCATATCAAGTACCTGAGAGAAGTTTTGAATAGCAGACTAAAGTGAAAACTCAAAGTGGAGAAGGCAGTGGAAACAGGCATAGAGGTACTTACGCCTGAACCACGTTTACAAATTTTTCAACTTTACGAAATTTTACGTTTTTAAAGAACGCGCCCTTCGGTCAACTTATGGTCAACATAATCGGCCTACTGAGCTTACTATTCGCAACACCATCAGCCATCTTAAAACCCACCATTCATTATAGGATAATATTCGACCAAATATACCACGTACAGTACGCAGTGAAGAAAATATAGCAGTCGTAACTGAAAGTGTACACCAAGACCGTGGAGAGTCGATTCGGCGCCATTCGCAGCAACTCGGACTGAAGTATGGAACGACAAGATTTTAAATTGAAAGGGTACAAAATAGAGCTTGTGCCAAGCGGCATGGTTTCACTCTATGGACTCTTGAAAAGTTCCAAGCAGATCCGTCGTTTTCGAGCCAAATTTTATTCAGCGATGAGGCCCATTGGGTAAACAAAATTGGCGTATTTGAAACAAAGAGCAACCTGTAGACATTCAAAAGCAGACATTTCAGAAAAAAAAAAAACAAAGATTTGGTGTGGTTTGTGAGCCGATGGAATCATCGGTGCATATTTCTTCAAAAATTAGGCCAGTGATAATTTTGCATTTTGGGCCGGCCGATTGGCCACTAAGGTCGGTGATATTACACCGTTAGACTCTTTCCTGTGGGGTTATGAAAAGTCTAAAGTCTATGCGGACAATTCCGCTTCGATTCAGGCCTTGGAACAAAACATCACGCAGGTCATTCCCCAGTTATCAGTCGAAATGCTCGAACAAGTCATCGAAAGTTATACCTAACGGATGCACCATCTGAAACGCAGGAGCGGCTATCATTTGAAAGAGATAATCTTCAAAAAATAAACGCCAAAGACTATCCTTTCGAATGATAATGAACATTCCCCATTAAATTTGAAGTTTCTGTGTTTTTTCTTGAAAAAAGTAGGAACCCTCGTAATGCATCAGCCTTTATGTATTTGATTGATTGTTAAAACGATTAATTGCGCTGTTGAGAACTATCCATTAGTGCTGATAACATGCTCACTGTTTTATAAATACTCCTAATTATTTATACTCGTGCTGTACTTATGAACTATATATAAGTGGGCTATAGATTTGACTTAATCTTGTTTTGAATTTTGACATTTTTTTGTCACGCTTTGCTTTATTTACTAATTCCGTTATAAGTGTACACATGTTGCGAATACAAATTTTATTACGAAAAAATAGATGAGATTATCTTGTTCGGCAAATTTTTCTAAAAGTAGTACACTTTTGTTTATACATACATATATACAAGTATGTACATGTTAATCGATTTTAACAGTATAATTTCATTTTTACTTTCGGATAATTTTTTTTTTTAATTAATATATGATGATGTACTCATTTATGGCAGTTGCTAGGGCAAAATTCGGTCACTATAATTTTCTTTGATTGTTCCCTGACTTTAAATGCTCTGAAGTAGGAAAACTATACTTTGATATACCTACAAGTATAACGAGAAGGTAATGGTTAAAATACCATGAAAATAGTCAAATACTGCTGACGCAAATACTTTGATACTTACATATATTAATATTACTGTATAAATTTTTCGGTGAACAAGGACAACAAAAATTAATTGAATATCAACTCAAGCAAACACAGAAATCGTTGAACCAATAAGATTTTCGCATCCATTTCACCGGTTATAGCGGTTTGTCATTTTGTGAATGTGATGTTAGGGGCTCTTTCTAGCTAATTTTGGGTTGCTAAAACCGAAAATGATAGTAAAAATTTCCTAACTTTCCCGAGTTGTCAATTCTTAGCCACAGCGAAATTCGACTGCGTCTCGGTTTTGCAGATCCAACTGCCTTGTAAGAATACTAAAAACAAGAATGGTTAATAAAGCCTTCTGATTTATTTAGATTTAAATCAATATTCGCCAAAAACTTAAGACATTCATCAATTTCTATACAACAATAACAAAAATATTAGTTTATTTTATTAAACTCATGCTAACACGAGTACATACTTATGTAATTCTATTTTTATTTTTTTTAATTGATATTATTATTTTTGTTATTTATACTTTACGATAAGATCAAAGTGCGTATCAAACGCGTGCCTCGTAAAATGTGTTATTGTTGTTCTTTTAGTGATTTTGGTATAAATAATTTGCGCTTGTTGAAATGTTGATAGGCAATTAATTGACATCTTAAAATACATTAGCGATAAGACTGGAACGCATAATATTTGTTTCGAGTGTTTAATAAAAGGAAGGCGTGGCAAGCTGGCAAACGGTGAAAGCGATTTTGTTAACAAATGTGACATGTTTGTCATTCGAGAGATTATTTTGATCGAATGCGTTATGCAAACTAATTTTAATACTCTTTTGGAATAACTACTTCCAGTATTTAAAATTTAATGCAAACACCTAATGTTTCAGTTTCAAATTTGAAATAAATAATTATTTAAAAAAATATTTATTTGTATTTATAGTCTAATAATTATCTACCCCAATTATTTTGTTTCAAAAATATTATATGATTCCTCTGTACCCAAATAAATTCTAAGATAATGAGAAATATTTATTTGTTTCGGTCATAAAAAAACATATTAATGTCTTCTTAGAAATATATTTTAGTGTTCACGAATAGATTAAAAGCCAGATGTATTTCAATTCTAGTTTATTTCCTGCAATTAATATTTGCTTTATGTTGTTTACTTTATTATATTGTCTTGATATAAACAAACACATGAAATGCTATAAAAAATATACATAAATTAAAACATAATTATTCTAGTTCCACCAACAACTACTTATTTAAATTGATGTTTGTTGATTATACATATACATAGTTTTAAGTGAATATTTTAAATATTATATTTTTGAGTTACAAAGTTAAAAATATTACCCAAAGACGTGATATTAAATTAAATAAAATCCTAAACTTTGGCCGAAATGGGTTCAATGAACATTGTATGCAGATAAATTTATGTGATTTATGATTTGAACAAAATGCCGTCCAAATGGCCATCACGACTCCTTTTGCATATTTCCACCTGTTTACGCTAAGAAAATGTTCAAGTGGCGTTAAATCGCATGATCGTGGCGGTCATTTGAATGAGCCTTTTATTAAAATTAACGATTATATAACGATGGAAAATATTTTTCAGTATCGTGTTATAAGGCTCGGCATTGGTGTTAACGGCATTTCCTACCTTATTTGGAAAGAAATAAGACCCGATAATGCCGCCATACCACAAGCCGCACTATACGAGGATTTGACTCACCCTAATAGCGACAATTTTGTTTGTCGCCGAATCTATTAAGCCCGAAATGGGCCACAATTCAGAAGATGATTTTTCAATGAACGTTAATTTATGTAATAATCTTGGACAATTTCCAAGCGTTGTTCCAAAGTAAGTCTGATATGATGAAATGGCGAAACTTACTGAACACACTGACAAAATTTTGTTATATTATAGAGCTTTAATTTCGGACAAAATTTTATTGTAATCACCGATTTTACAGTAAGCTCAAAAAAAAAAGATTTTCTTATATTAAAAATGAGACTCTATACAGGGGCATAAGCATCCACCAAGCATAATGAAGCTCCCAATACAATCCTCACAATAGCTTTCGGCTGTTGACTGGCAGAACTAACGCTGTTGCGAATCGATAAAAATAATAATACAGCTAATTTGCCAGGTAACTGTTTTAAATTTGAGAATGTTGTGAGTAGCAAATAGGTGGTTCTATTTTTTGGGCAGAATAACGCAGTTTAGAACGGTAAGTAATATTGAAGCTTCAATTTGCCGATTGATACACCGTTCAGCCTGCACTTGAGAGATGTTGAGTAACAGTCAAATCATCCTCAAACCAATATTTGAGGGCATGTCTCGCACGGTGGTTTCCTTCCGGGTAGCTTTTCGTAACAGAAAATTTGTGCCACTTTCACCCAAGAGATGACATGATCAGAACAAGACACGTATGTATCTATTTAAGTACAAGATGTATTCAGAAAATAACGGGAATTTCAATATTTTGCCTGTTTAGAGAGATCAATTCTAAACCCGATGCACCATCCTCTATAGAGGAAAATCGCTGAAAGTGTTAATGCATTTCTATCACTAAAAGCTTTGCTCTACAAGTAAGTGATCCATTGCGAGATTCCCCACTTTTCTTTTTAAGAAAAAACAGAAACTTCAAATTTAATGCGGAATTTTTATTTTTTTTAAGATTATTTCTTTCAAATGTTGGCCGCGGTAGTAACTGGCCAACAAGATGGGCGATGTTTTGTTCCTAAACCTAAATCAAAGCGGGATTGTCGACATAGACCCACATGAAAAAGTCTAACGGTGTGATATTGCAGAATATTGGTGGCCAATCAACAAGCCCAGAATGTGAAATTATCTGCTCACCGAAGTGTTCTCTCACAAAATCCATTGATTGACGCATTGTATGGGAAGTGGCGCCTTCTTGTTGAAACCAAATGTCGCTGATATCACGAGCTTCAATTTCGAATAGTTGGTTATCAATTATTTCAATGTAACGGTAGGCCGTTGACGATTACGTTCGCACCGGCATAATTTTTGAAGAAATTTCCACCGAATTTGGATGAAATGGCAGCTCTTGAATCTCGACAGGTTGCTCTTCGTTTCAAATGCGACAATTTTGCCTACCCTTTGAGCCAGAAATGGGCCTCATCGCTCAAAAAAATTTGGATTTCGGATCTTCTTGACACTTTTCCTATATATTTTGTACGCTTTCAATTTAAGATCTCGACGTAAATCGCGCCAAGTTGTTCCATGTGTCTGTACGAATTGCTGCGAACGGCACCGAATCGACTCACCACGGTCTTCGTGTACACTCTCCGCAACGGACGTGGTCTATACGGTTGAATATTATGCAAGATGGATGATGGCTTTGCGAATAGTACGCTCAGTAGGGCGATTATGTCGTAGACGTAAGTCTTTCTATGATGAAATACTAAAAAATATTGAACAAAAATGACATGACAGCTTTATAGGACTCACGCGTGATCTGTCAAAAAAAGGATATATGTATATAGAAAAAAAGTGCCTCTACTTGATCCACTCGTTATAATCTGTCAGAAGCTATGTAACCAAAACTATAAGCACCCCTTACAACCTCGACTATAAGTATTAAAATACAGATTTTAGATTTTTATTATAATTCTTTCATTCATTTATTCATCATCAAATAATTACAGTGATTGGTGTTAGGTTGTTTATCAATTAAATTTTATTCATTTCAATTTACGCATTTATTTCTCGCCTTCATACACATTAAATTAATAGAGTTCATTGTTTCACTTTTACGCAGCAGCTTGCATTTACTGTTACTTATTGTTGCACTGCACTTAACCAATGTACGAAGTTGTTGTTGTCTTTAGTTTAAGCCTAAGAGCAACACTGCTATTATTTTTCGCCAAGCCAAAAGACATACCATACATACATAAAGGGGAAATAAAGGCGACAAAAACAATTGGTTTTAATTTTTTTTAATATATTTATGTATTTATTACTTCACCACAACTAATCAACTTATAAAACTACATATACAATATGTCGTCAACTGCAATTCACTAAATATTTTACATTAACTAAAATTAAGCGAAGAAAAATTTATGTGAAAACAAACTAAGCAACTAGGGTGAAGGGGGAGAGAGTCGATTCCAAAAAGCATATACATACTTATATAATGCTAGAAAATTACATAAAATGTGCAGCGCCGAAAAGTAGACAATGCACAAGTGTTTTGTTATTATATCTTTTACGCATTGTTGTTGGCTCCTTTTCAGGCTTACAGTTGCAAGTCGAATGCAATAAGCGGCTAACAAATTTGGTTGTACACAAACGAAATTTGCGGCAACACGTACTCCCCCGTCAGTGCGCACCATTTTTGAAGCTTTTGATTATCTCATATATTTGTTTTTGTTATATTTGCGTTTTTAGCTTTGCTAAGCCTAACTCTGCCACACTGCAACAGAGCGTTGCGCGGCGCGGCGGCAGACACAACATTCGATAAACAAATTGCAATTTTTCAAAATGTATATTTTTTATTAATAATTAATTACGAGTTACTTCAAGATTAACTAAAAAATGTAAAATCGACTTCTACTTCAACAATAAAATTGCAGTTTTACGGTGTTTTTGCTAAGTTTTTGTTTGCTTTTTTGTTACGTTTTCCAATCGATTTACATCATAAAACAAGCAAGAGGGGTAATTAATATTAATATTATTATCATAGTTTGAGGGAAGAAACTAAATAACGCTTAAAGTAAAAGAAATATAACTAAAAAAAAGTAAACTCAAATAAAATCATACTGGAAAAGCAATGGGCAAAACCAACAAAAGGAAGTAAACGTTTTAATTTTTTTAAGATTTTTTGTTTTTTTTTTTGTATAGAACGAACCGTGGTGAGATAGTAGATAATCTTATATTGCTAAGTCAGTTAAAATATAACTTTTATCGCTTGCGCCCACTCATCTATGTATTATCATTATATATATATATATGTAGGTAATATGTATATTTTATTAAATTAAATTAATCCATTTGCATTTACTCTCATTTATGATTACGCTTACATCTTCAGCTTCGATCTTTCATTTATTTATAGTTTTTTGTTTTTTTGTTTTTTTTTTTTTAACTTTATATTTAATATTTACTTATTTTCCTTTCGTTTACCGTTTCTTTTACTGCACTATACACTAAGTTTTTTGTTTTTAGTTTTTAATTAAAATATGTTGTTTACTCCTGCACGCAATTTTTAATAGTAAACTAGGTAAAAGTACTTTTTTTTTGTTATTTTGTGAATTTTTTCATTTTTTTTGCAATTTTTTTCTCTTATTTTTTACTTGTTACTTGTTTTTAGCTCATTTTCTGTCTCGCTTGTGTTGTTGTTATTAATAATAATATAATGTAATAGTAATAGTATTAATAATAATTAATATTTTGTTTTTATTATTTGCTTCGTTTGTATTTACTTATTTTTTTTTGCTGTAATTGAAATTAGTATTAATAAAGTTCTATAGTTTTCTTATTGTTTGGTTTGCCAAGTGTGTGTATGTGTGAGTTGATGTTTGTTCTCTAAGTAAATTTTAATTTTTTTTTATTGTGATAACTGTATGAATTTTGAAATATATAGTAGCTTAAACGCTAAACGCAGCCAAAAAGCAACCAGCTTCCTAGAGCTCTCGGTGAAGACATGTGTACGCTCTCGCTCGTGTGTCGCATGGGGGGTTGGGTTGTTGGTCTGTACATATGCGCCATGTGTTGTTGCTGTGCTGTGTGTTTGCAGAGTTGACGCTGGCCTGGAAAGTGCTTGGAAATAAGTTGTTTGTTTGTTACATCTGCGTAAACGCCTTGATCATCATCAGTGCTGCTGCTCAGGTGTGCGGCTGCTGGAAGTGCGCGTCGAGTTGATCGTGCGCTGTGCTGCTGCTACACTGCTCGCCTTGAATCCGAAGCGCTGCGAGATATAGTCATATTAATAGAGGTGGAGGTGTTCGGTCCAAGCAAGCGCTACGCTGCTTCTACACTGCACTGCCGCCTCAGCTGCTTGCGGTGATTCACCGTGCGCCGAGTGGTTGGAGCGTGTATACACTGCCGTGGCGGCACACGCCCGCGCTGCTGCTGGCCAAACATTACACGCCTGCTTTCAAGAGTATTTACTACATTTGGCCGTGCTTTTAATGCAAGTTTGTCAGTATGTTCCAGCATACATTCGTCGTATTTGGCGTTAGGCGTGCGCGCCGTTGGCATTGCCGTTGTGGCGGGCGTTGCAACTATCTGCCGTTTTCGCAGGCAAGTTTCGCCTTTGCCCCGTGTGTTGGTCGTACTAGTCTTTTCTTCGACATTTTTGTTTTTGTATGGGTGTGTGTGTTTCTGCGTGTTCGACATTTTTGTTTTTGTATGGGTGTGTGTGTTTCTGCGTGTGCCTGTGTATCTTTATGGAGTGTGGAAGTGTAGCTCTTTTTCTCTTTGCTTGTGGTTTTAATTTTCCCTCCTGCTCTTTGCACTATAAACTATACTTTCTTAGCTGAGTTCTTTTATGTTTTCTTTTCGGCATTTTGTTTTCATTTCATTTGTAGTGTTGTTGTTTATATTAATTATTATTATATATATAGTTATTAATTATATTATCATTATTATTTATATTTAATTTTTATGTATATATTTAATATTTATATTTATATATATATATTTATATTATAAAGTTGATGGCACAAAAGTTCAAATTTTTTGTATTTTTTCGCCAACTACCACAGGATTATTGCGTCGAATTTCTTGGGCCCCATGTTCCCGATAGTTAAATGTGCAGTCGTGTTTGTCGCTGTATCTGTGTACAGCGCAGTAGAGTCCACCGCATCGGCACTGAAAACCTGTAAATGAAGGAAAATTTGATGAAATTGTTGAAAACAATAAAATAAAATTAAAATTTTATAAACGAAAAGTATTAGAGGCAAGTAAATTAGATGAAGAAGAGGCAAGATATGCAAGCGACTAACAAGGCACACACATTCAGATACTATAATATATTTGATGCCATGAAAAATCGTCTCCTTATAACAATTATACTATGTTCCCACCAAAAATTTTAAGTGATTACATTACATTTAATCTCTTCACTAATCTCACGTTCTCACTGCCGTTGGACAGATGATAAAACAGATGTTTTTGCCATTCAAGAATTCACATCGCTTAATATTAGTAAAAGAAAACCTTGTTCTATAGTATTTTGTTATAATTTTTAAATATTTTGCATATAATGAAAATAATGGACGCATTTTATTTGAGAAGTCGATTTTCTGGTGAATTCAGATTCATTGCGTTTAATTCATTTGTTTGTTTACATTTTTACTTGTTGCAGTGTCTAAATCAGCTGTGTAATAGATTTCCAATGCTGACAAGTAGATGGCGCAAAATCAGAGTCGCACCGAGAGATTTAGAGTGGATCAGTTTCAAATCACTTCGATGAAGTGGTTTTTAACTGTCATTTTTGTATGGGATAAACTACTCAACAGCCGAAATCGTGTGATTAAGTGTCGGTCTTAACATGGTATTAGACTTTCAGTTAAAAGTTTGTAGGTGCTTCTACTCTCAAACAACAACTTCACATCTTAAATCGGCAGAGAGGCTTTTTCAAGCGCCAATCATCTTTATATTATATTATTAAGTGCATGACTCGCGCTCGCATATTTTCCCTTTCTATCAAGATCAATATTTTCCTCGCCTATCTTCTTTCTTTCATAATCCGGCACTCACCTGCCAAGACCCAACTTTCTTTGCGGCATTCAACGATTCTTTCTTTTTTGCATCTTTGTCTTCCTCCTTGTCTTTATCATCTTCGGCTGTTTGGGAGGATGTTGATGGACCGGCAACGGCAGCAGCTTCGGTGCTAGTCTTAGCTGCCGCTTTCTTCGTTTATTTTCTGCAAACAAAAGAATAAAAGCATAAATTTGAATTTAATGTAAAGTCAAAGAAACAAATATCTACATAATTATAGAAAAATATATAATATCAAAATGTAACCTGCATTCACTACAAGATAAGGTGAAATCAATAAGTTTAGAACTGCCGCTAGTTCTCGGTATACATAGAACTATTTAAAATACTTAGCTATATGGCGGATAGCGGGTGAGCAGCATGCACTTCTGCCTTCTTCTTCCTCTACGAGTGCATACATACATATTTATTTACGTCGGTATCTATAGCAGAAGCATTGCACATTTTAGGTGGCTAACAGCCAAAATTTCTTCGCTCTAATGCCAATTTTATTTGTTGATATTAAGGCGAAACAAAACTCGTGCCCTGCTACTTGCTGCTGCACAGCCTAGGCGAGTGCAGTGCCCGTGAAATTTAATTAAACACTCGAACAAGTTACTTAGTAGCGAGTTGCATACACATTCAGGTGACTTTTATGTAATCCCACTGCTTTTGTCTTTTTATCAGAAATTGCGGAAGTTTAAGGGAGCAACCAAAAAGGCATTAAATAAGTAATGTGGAGCATAGGAAATTAATAAAAAAAATATTTACATAAAACTAATTTGCGATTACGACAATATTTTCGAAAAATACATGAAACTAAATAAAGTTAAAATCATAAAAAACGTTAAGCGTTGCAGCAGCAATAACCCGCAGAAGAAAAAAAAGTTTTCATAAAAGAAGTTGAGGTTAATCGGTCAGATTGTATGGCAGATATGTGCTAAATCGGCGATTCCGACAAATTAGCAGATTCTTAGGGAGAAAAAAACATGTGCAAATTTTCAGATCGATATTGCAAGTCATCGATTCATATCGAACATAGCTGTCAAAGTGTAAAAATTTCGATATTTCTATTGACAGCTTCAAGATTTTAAGCTTCTGCCTACAAGCAAAGCAATAAAAATTAAACAAAATTTACTATTTTCAAGAAAAAACATGTAAAGTAGCAAATAAATATGTAGTTAGATATGTAAGGGCAAATGAGAAACCAATAGTTCTTGCCACATGTATGTATTTACATAAATATTGAGTAACTGCAAGACATTTTGTAACACAACGTTGCAATATGTTCAGTGATAATTTGAAAAAAAAAAAAACACCAACGCAAAAAATTAATTTGCAGTTACTCTGCAGGGTAGGAAATGCAGACGAAATACCCCGTTCAAATTGAAGAGTGTGCGGCATTTGTAACAAACAATTTAATCAAGAAGCTAATTGGTAAGACATTTACCCCTTTTTTAGACGAATTATTATTACTAGTTGAGGGAGCCGTCGAAATGGGTTCGGCGATTGGCACAACCGACGGCGGTGTTAATGAATTTTGCAACTCCTCCGCTGTTGGTGCACTACTACCGCCACCAACAACACCACTGTTGTCGACATCGACAGCAGCTACATTAATGACAACCGTATTACTAGCTACTGCGTCATTTGTTGCTGCTGCTGGTGGCGCTTCTTCGTTGTTTGCGTTCTTCTGCTTCCGGCATTATGCGCTTCTTTGATACATAACCACCATTATATTATTTATGGCATGGTTGGTATAGTTTCGTAGGATTTCAAATTACTGCCAGCAAACATTTCAGCGCCTTCATAAACTTTGGACGCATGAGTATTAAGCGCCGTTTTGTCGTGCACAGGACTAAAGCGACGCACCGGTGGCACGTTTACTGAACCCGATTCGATGATGCCAACGCCGGTTGCCACATGTTTCGTACCGCCACTGTGGCGGCGCTTGAGCAAACGTTTGCCGCTGCTCCGGCGTTTGCTGGCACCCTGCACATTTTCGCTGGAGCTTGTAGGTGCATTTGGGCGTTCTGCTGAGAGTTCATTCGGTATGGACTCGGTTCCGTTTGGTGTCTCTGGCAGTTTGGTAGCAAATTGCTGCTGCAATTTGGATAACTCAGCCGCTTCGTATTCAGCTTGCGCGCCTTGCGGTACTTTCTTAAGTTTCTTAGTGACTTTATTTGTGCCCGCTTTACGTTTCAGCACCGTAACATGCTTCACCTTCAATATCGACTTGGACTTTTCCACTGTGGGCAGCTGGATACCCACCGTGTCTTTTGTATTCGCGGCATTGGTTTGTGACTTGCTTTTGGCAGTTGTTAGACGTATTTTAGACTTGGTATTTGGTGAACTGAAATTTACATGACGTTTGCGTTTCGCTGTTGTTGTTGTTTGGCGGTTGATATCATCGCCGCTGGCAGAGCGTAATTTTCTAGTGTCTTGTGAAATACAAGTAACAAAGGAAAGGTATATGAAACAATATGCAATTTATTAGTTTTATTTTATTGTGCTCACGATTTCGGCGTGCACCGTGCAATGTGTTGGCCGCTGCCGCCGTGTTTGAGGTGGTTGGCAGTGCAACGGACGTGGCTGTAGCCGCCGCCGACGACGTTGCAAAGTTATTAGCAATTTTATCGTCTTGTTGCTGTTGTTGTTGCTGTTGCTTACGTATACGCTCATTGGCGTCTGTGGTGGCGGTTGTGGCCGCACTCGGTGCAGTCTTCATTTTGGCGGCGGACATAGTTTTCGCTTTTGTTGGCTTGATTTTGAATGGATTTACTTAACTTGCGGTGCAATTGGAAATTAAGGAATGTGTTGTTAGGCGTCGAAAAAGCGGTGCCGAAAGATTTGCGTTAATTTTCAGATTAAACAAATTTGGTCGAACGGAAATTTTCATTATTAAAAAGCCATTTTATACAATCCGCACTACTACTTCGGCCACGTGAACAAATTTAATAGACATACGTCGGATTTCGGCTGTTCTTTTTTGGTATTTACTTATGTATTTTTAAATTTATGAGATTTTAAAAATTTTTTGAAGTTGGAAAACTGAAAATTTACTTAACAAGCGATTTAAAATTCACAGAAAAAGTTTGTTTCATTAAAATTTTCATTTCAACGCAGGCACAAGTGCGATAGCGCAAGGAAGAAAGGGGCTGCTTTTGAATATTTATACGAGAATTCTTATTTAAATTTACACTACTACTTTACACTTTTCTCAGCTTCCGTTGGTGTAGTTAAGTTAATAGAGCTTTTCACGAGACTGAAAGTTTGCATACGTTTTTCTTCTCTCAAAGAAGCTATCATCATTCGTCGGAACCGCTAATATTGGACCACTACAGCATATACATAGCTGCCATACATATTGTCCAAAACAACGAATGTTTTTTCCTTTGTGAAAGGATAATAAAATGATACATTTTTTTTTTAACATAACCTCAAAACCTCTTTGAAATCTTAAAATCATCATAACCCACCACATTACATATGTATGTATATCATACATACTTGTGTTAAAATCCCATATTTTACACTTTCTGACTCACCTCTTTTATTTCATTATGCTGCAGCTGTAAACTTTGCACTGTCGGCTGTGCTGTATTGGTTATTGTGATGGCTGGATTGAATGTGGGACTTGGCTGTGGGCTTGGAACTGATACAGGTGTGCTGCTAACAGGTGGTTGTTGCTTTTTTCTCAAAGAATCCTATGTGGAATAAGAAGAAAACAGTTAGTAACACTTCGTAAAGACAAAATTCAATAATTTAAGAAATATAGACTCTATCAAATCTAAAACTATACTTACCTTATAGCACACGGAGCAGAGACCATCGGTGGCTGGATTGCCGTAGAAACCGCAACCGGAGCGGCACATAGGTTGCATTGGATTGGATTCACGTTCCATTGTTTGTTTTGTGGTTGTTGTTTGTTCCTGTACTTTAGTTGATTTGCTTTAATAGTAGTGTAGTTGTTTTGTTTCAATAACTGCTCTGTTTTTTGTTGTATGCGCGCTTCTGCAACGACTTTGCTAACTTTGCCTACGCCTTTTTTATAAATTTATCACCATCCAATAACAACAACACACGCTGACTCTGCTCGCTCGTTTTAGACACTGCAAAATAAAGTAAAAAACGCACAAAATTAGTACAAGCGCTCATTAGCAGCTAATTGCTGAAAAATATTCATTTGCAAACACACTCACCAAACACTTGCACAACAATTGAAGAATTTATTTGATTTGTGTTTTTCTTTTTGAAGATTCAGTTTCAAGTGCTATACTTTATGAACTGATTGTCCAGTTGTAGCTGGTTGTATATGACTGTTTTTCTTGCTGTTATTGTTGCTGTTGTTGTGCGCATACAATTGCACTTGCAATTGCGGAGAACTAAGATTTAATATAAGAGCAGTAAGTGTTAAATTACTTTCGTGCACGCAAAAATCAGCGATGATTAATGACGGTACTGGCGATGGAGTTTGCCAAGTTTGAGACAAAAATTTAAAATATTTAAAATGTACAGCAAGGAAAAAAGTATAATATATAAAATAAAAAAGAAAATACTTTAACTTCCGTTGCATAGAACCAATAATACCCTCGCAAATAAAAAAGTTTATTTATATTTATGCTGTAGTTGTCATATATCAACAATCTGTTTGGAGATTATAGAATAGCCAGGAAGAATAATCTATGTCAACTTGATTGGCTATGTGTTTATTTGTTAAACATTATTGCATTTGAATTTAAAAAAAATGTTTAATTCACCGTTTTATTATTTTAGTTTTCTTATTATTATTTTAAATTTTTTTTAAATCATAAATTTTAACATTTTACAAATTTGTTTTTATTGAATTTATAATGTTTTTTATGTAAAATTTTCAGGGATATTTATATTATTATTTTTATTTAAACTGAAACATTTTAAAATATTTTAAAAAAGCCAGACGAATATTTTTTTCTTGCAATAACACCATAAACACACTTTACTTGTTTATCGGCGCAATTTAATATAAATATTTTTAGCTCCTTTTGCACTTCTGTTTGCATTCCATGAACAGCCGCCATTAGAAATCAGTGCACACAATTGAGACACGAATCAAATGCACACACAAACATACACATGTTTTGCGAAAACAATCATGTGTGCAATTTTTGCGAAAAATATTGCAAATAGTAAATTGTAATAACGAAAAAAAGTTAACAATAATTGCAACAGCTGCGCGCCAACATAAAAAATGCAACGAAAAAATGACACTAATGACAACACCAACAACACAATGCTGCAAAAAGAAGCAGTAAAAAGCACAACCGTAGTTGTTGTACAACCGATGGTGTACAACAAACAAAGTGGGCGCTTTTATGTTAATTGTCAAGCAAATGTTTTTCAAGGCTGTCGCTGGACCAGAAGTCAGCGCCAACTACAGCGGCAAATCTTGCGCCGCGTTCAAAACAAAATCAAAACTGAGGAGAATGAAGTAAAGCGCGGAGCAGATAAAATTTATCGAATTCTTACATTTTTTGCAAAAATAATAGTAAATTCGCGTGGCTGCGACGATTGCGATCGCTGCCAAGAAGTTCCAAGCACCAACGATCGAACAAACTGGCACAATATGCTAATATCTATGTATGTGTGTATGTGTAAAGACGGCGTTCGTCCAGCACAGCAAACAAGCTCACAACTGGCGCAGCACAATACTGCAACTGAACCGGATTGAGCTGGGGACAGAAACTCTAGCTGGCGGTGACACGCACACACATGTGAGTGCATAAGTGAATGTATGTATGTAAGTGCACACAAGAGACTGTTAGCGCTGCTGATAAAACCTCTGCGGGAACAATTTTTGTAATGTATTAGAAGTTTTGCTGTTATTTATGGAGTTTTTCTTATTATTGTTGTTGTTTCTTATGAATGTCTAATGTTGCTGTCATTTGCTGTTTATGTTATGCTAATATAAGTTTACCCATTTATGGAAGTATGGAAGTGCATACATATAAACTGATACTTGTTATTCTTTCGAGACTTTTTTTATTTTTCTGCCTCAAGCCTGGGAGAGTGAGTGTTTTTCTTCCACCCAGCACTCGAACTTGTATTCTGTGTTGTTGTCTAGACTTGGAGGAGTGTAATGTTTGTTGTCATAGCAGAGTGCACAGGTAAACAATTAAATATGTAAGTATTATGTATGTATGTATGTACATATATGCGTGTGTTTGATTGTGCGTTTTTTAAACGTTTTGCCTAACAGTGTCAATTGTTGCCAAGACTGAAAATGAGCTTTTTTGGCATTGCCTTTTACTATGTCTTTCGTTTGTTTTACATTGCTTCTATGTATGTTATCAATTTCCTTCAGGAAAATTTACCATGAATTTTCTAGCTGAGTTGAATTGAGAAAAAGGCAAGAAATGCAAGTCAAGACTATTTTGTAGTCGAATTAGTTTAGAGAAAAATTGTATTGCTTGATATTATTTATAAATTATATTATTTAAAATTGTTTAAGTATTATTTAAAATGCTTGCTATTTTAATAATTATTTTTTTATTACTATTCATAATATTAATTAATTTTTTCATTAAAAAAATTAATTCCTTGTTTAATTTTCTATAAAATCTTATATGTGTGAACGTGATTTAGTGTAACTGGAGTAAAAATTATTTCTAAATATAAAATTGATACTGTCAAAGAAATCTGAAGACCCGCGCTAACAAAATAACTGTAAGTACTATATAAGTACTATACGCTCAAACATGCACGAATACAACAAGCTCGACTTGCTGGTTCGCTGGCTGGCTCGCGTGCTTGAAGCCACGATGGGAGCGCAGACTTCTGAAGAAAGTGATACGATACAAAAGCTACACCACAACCAAAACCAACACACAAACATATGGCAGAATACAAAAATGAAAAGTGCATAAAGCGGAGAGCGGAAAATAATAGTGGCGGTGAGAAACACTAAGAGCAACAAATTACGAAAATCAGAATGTGGCAAGCTTGAGAAGTACAAAAGGCAAAACATAAAAAAATAAATAAAAACAAGAACAAACTTCAACTAAAAAACTTCCACTGAAAAATGCATTTCATGCTGTGGTGTGTTTGTTATCGAGTGGGTGACATGCGCAGAAGCATATGACCTTACGCTGGCAGAAATTCAATACCAGAGCAAAAGAAAAATGTGAATTGAGTAAATTTATCTCGCACACGCACACACTCAAACAAAAAAACTAACATTTCGCTGTAAACGACAATTTCACCACACCTACATGTCAATTATAACAGTAGTGGTAGTGCAGTACGTGGTGAAATAATTACTCAAGCTGTCAAATGCAGAAAGAGCAAAGTCATTGCTTGTTGACAGCAAAACTGTATGACATTACTAAACGTAAATATATGCTCAGACATACGAGTATGTACAACCCCACCACTAACAGCTGGTATCAAGTCTGCACATACACTCACACACATGTATGTATCTTTTTGACAATGTAATTTGGCTCGCACGAAACCGAATATCATTTGACAAATGAGCAGTAATGCATTTGAGTGCATAGGAGGAGTCCATTCACCACACTACGCTCACATTATTGCCTTCACTTTACATAACTGCAGTTAGCAGGAGAGCCACTTGTATGTATGCAATAACTCAGTTTCAAAGTAAACGCAAACATTTCCATAAAATCCCCCAGTTAAAGTGGGTAGAATTCATGTTTTCCTACGAATTTGCTCAGCGCTGCCCAACTGCACAAATTGTGGTATGTGGTGAAAAGTTATTATGTTATAAATTTAAGTTACAACTTATATATACATATGTACATATGTATATATATTTCTCCTCGCCCATACGCGTTCGTCTGCACGCACATTTAAGTAGACATCAGCTTAATTAAGGCAGACATGGCGCTGGGGACCCCCGCAGTTGTTGGGTCTGCGCTCACGCTGACGTTGTCTATAACGCTGCACGCGCTCGTCAACGCTGGCATTGCACAATACGGTTTGTTGATTCTCCACCTCTCACTCCAAATAAATTTGTATGTGAAAAATCGCACTTACATACATATGTACATATCTATATTTGTACGTGCATAGCAACTAAGGCCGAGTCACGTTTTAAATTACAGGGTGTGTTTTCCAGCATTTCATACACGTATAAATACATACTTTTACTTGCTCTTGTGGGCTAGATTGTGTGAGGGCGGCGAATAGTCATTGTTGCTTGTCAGCTGTGGAATGAAGTACATACATATATTAGATTCTGTTTTAATACCATCTGATCAAATTTGACTCGGACTGATCCATTGAGACAGCGTAGGCAAATCGAAGCGCAAATCCTAGAATGGTACAATCTTTCTTATGTCCTTGAAAGTTGATCTCTATATCCCGAATAGTGTGCGTTCCAATGAAATTCCGGCTACGGAATCATTGAAAAAGTTGTATTGGTGTTTTAGGAAGTGTACTATATCACGTAGACAAGCAATTAAGTGGCATAAGGTATTCATTGAAAACTTGTCTCGTCATGCGAGTCATTTATGCACCTCTTCTAATGACGATAACATCGAAAAGGTTAAAGAAACAGTGTTCGGATATCGTCGTGTTGGAATAACAGAGAGATAGCATAGTATA